>NC_066544.1:14044780-14079780 GCF_024679095.1 Eriocheir sinensis
TTCACTATCCTCCTCCATATCCCATAACCCCCTTCTCCTCTCCTTCCATCTCTCCCATCACCACCACCACCACCACCACAACCACCACCACCACCGCCCCTCCCCTCTTCTGTCTTCCCCCCCTCTCTCTTCTTCCTCCAATACCCTCCTCCTCATCCCATAACTCCTCTTCTCCTTCCATCTCTCCCATCACTATCACCACCACCACTACCACCACCACCACTACCACCACACAACTCCCCTCTCCTCTCCTTTCCTTTTCCTCCCTCTCTCTCTCCCTCCTCCACTATCCTCCTCCACATCCCATAATCCCCTTTCTCCTCTCCTTCCATCTCTCCCATCATCACCACTATCACCAACATCACCACCACTACCACCATCACAGATTTCTCCCCTCTCCTTCCTCCACCACCACCACCACCACCACCACCAACAACAACAACAACAACAACAACAACAACAACTACTACACCGCCCGCCACGTACAGGTTAAAACTTAAATTTTCTCCGTTAATGTACGAGGATCAGTTATTTTCCCAAACAGCAACTGATCGCCTCTCTGCAGCCGACGGTCTAAAAATAGCGGTGGTGGGCGGTGGTGGTGGGGAGGGGGAGATTACGAAGAGGTGGAGAGGGGAGGGGAGGAACAGTATGAGGTTGAGGGGAGGGGGGTGGAGGACAGGGAGAGGGAAAGATGAAATGAGAGAACGGGAGGGGAGGGGAGGGGTGCGTGGTGGAGGGGAAGGATGTGTTGCGGAGGTGGGTGATGGAGGGAGGAGGAACAGGAAGAGAGGGGAAGAAGAAAGGAAAGGAGAGGGGAGGGAGGGAGGAATATGCGTAGGAGGTGAGATATAGTGTGGAGGAAGGGGAGGAGGGATGATGTGAGGTGGAGGTGAGGTGGATAGAAGGAAGGAAAAAGAGGGATGATGGACTGAAAGGATGTGATGGGTGGAAGATGTGAGTGGAGGAGGAAGTTAGTGATGGTGGAGGAAAGGAGAAAGGGAAAGAAGTCGAGAGGATGAGGGGCGTGAGTGGCGAATGGGTTGGGAAGGATTGAGGGAGAAAGAGGGAGAGGGAGAGAGGTGATAGGAGACAGATGAAAGGAGAGAGATAGCGATGGACAGAAGAGGGGAGAGGAAGAGGGGAGGTTAGAACGAAGATGAGAAAGGGAAGGGAGGGAAAAAAAAGGGAAAAAAAGAGGTGTCTGAGAGGGCATGAGGAAGATAGTACGAAAAAAAAAGGGAGACGAGTAAAGTAGATAGGGAGAGGGGAGAGGAAGAGGGGAGATGAGAACGAAGAAGAGAAAGGGAAGGGAGAGAAAGAAAAGGGGAAAAAAGAGTAGTCTGAGAGAGCATAAGGGAGATAGAACGAAAAAAAGGGATGAGGAAAGTGGACAGGAGCTTAGAAAGGGGATAGAGGGAAAGAGGGAGAGGGGGTAGGGAGGAGAAAGGGGAAGGAAGAAAGAAAGGGAAACTAAACCAATTGAAACCTTTAACGCTTCTATGTAACCTTTTTTTCATCTCGATTCGCGGAGACAGAGTCGAGTTTTTACCGCAATGTTTGGTAATTATATCCCTCTTGTATATGTGTGTGTGTGTGTGTGTGTGTGTGTGTGTGTGTGTGTGTGTGTGTGTGTGTGTGTGCGCGCAGGCTTTTAGGTTAATCACAAGCCACGAATGTCCGCAAACCAATTCCATCTCCTCTTCCTCCTCCTCTTCTTCCTGCTCTGCCTTTACAACCTCTTGCTCTTCCGGCTCTTTTTTCCTTCCTCCTCCTCCTCCTCCTCCTCCTCCTCTTCTAATCGGCATGTCATCGAGTCTTCTTTCTTGCTTCCCCAGACGCATCCTGCCATCACAAGTCACTGACACCACCACCACCACCGCCACCACCACCACCACCACCACCACCACCACCGCCACCACCACCACCGCCCAGCAACCACCACACCACCAAAGGAAATCACGTCTCCCCTTCGTCGTCCTCACGCGGCCCGACGATTGCTCAAGTGATTCAAGACTTATCATCAGGACCGTAGGACATCCCCCCCCCCTCCCTCCCCCTCCTTCAGGATACATATAGACACATACAAGTCGGCAATCTAGCGAGGCGACAGGATCCCTCACTTAATTAGAAAGTGAGAGCTAATTAGTGGAAGATACAGACAGGTAGCCTCTCCATATCCCCCTTTGCCGTCCTCCTCTCTCTCCGTCTCTACCCCTTCCTTCCCCCCTCCTCTCCCTCTCTCTACTCCTTTCCTTTTCCTCCTCTCTCTCTCTCTGCCCCTTCTCCTTCCCCTTCCTCTCTCTCTCCTTCTCTACCCCTCCCCCTCCTCTCCCTCTCTACCCCTTCCCTTCTCCTCCTCTCTTTCTGTACCCCTTCTCCTTCCCCTTTCTCTCTCTCTCCTTCTCTGCCCCTTCTCCTCCTCTCCCTTCCTCCTTCAGTCTCATCTCCAACACATCACTCGTTTAATCAAGTCGAGGATATCTTGGCCTCGTCCTTGGGTCAGCCTCAGCCTCCAGTCGCTATGCAGCTTCTTAGGTCACTCCTCTAAGCCCCCCCCCCAGCATTTTGCCCCCTTCCCCCCTCTCATCTCAAGGCCATCACTCGCCTCATCAAAGGTTAGGACACTTTCGGACACTTTCCACGGCCATACCAGCCGGCCACTTCGTCCTGTCACTATGCATCACCTCCCCCTCCTCACCCTCACTAGTAACGCTTCTTAGGTCGTTTCTCCACGCACACGAACACACACACGCACGGAATGTCAACAGCCTGCACGCACGAGTTGCCACCACGCCTCGCTGAGTGCCCTGGCGTGTAGGGCGAGCCATGTAGAGATGCCGACCCCGCGGCGTGCCTGACCATGAGCGTGGAGGGCCCGCAGCACGCCCCCTCGGCTCTGGGCGGCGCGGAGGGCATGGCAAAGACAGGAGGCGTGGCGGGGCATGGCATATCCGGAGACGGCCAGAACACGCAGGAGGCCTTGGACGCTATGTCCGGGGTACGCTACGCCCGGCCTGATGTCACGGACACCCGCACCACCTGTCTCCGTCTGCTGGGGGACGGAAGGGATTGGGAGGAGCCGGACCTCTCCTTCGGGTTCTTTTCCGGCTCCCCCGACCTGGCACGCCCCGCCCAAGACCTCCTCCTCGCGCCCCCGAAGACCCACGAGGACAAGGCGGCGGCTCGGAGTTCCTCGCCGCCTGAGGGTTCCCAGCAACCCGAGGCCGCGCACACATGGAAGGACGAGCCGCTCTTCCTGGTGAGTGTGTGTGTGTGTGTGTGTGTGTGTGTGTGTGTGGGGGGGTTCATTTGCATACAGTGACCTGACTTTCATCGCCTCTGGTTTGGTCTTTGTTCGCTGTCTCGAGGATGAGCAAGACGCCTCAAAAAGCGACTCAAGTTGTTGCTTTAAGAGTCGCCACACACAGCTTAGTGATGCCCCCGGTATATGTGTGCAGGGGAGAGGAAGAATGTGTGTGTGTGTGTGTGTGTGTGTGTGTGTGTGTGTGTGTGTGTGTTATCTGCATACCTGTCTATCTATTTCTGTGTGTCTGTCTGCCTGAAACTACATTCTATTCACGTTAACCTTGAACATAAGCCCCGCCCACAACAGCCCAAGAACCAAATACAATACTTCACCTTTCCTAGTATCCAAAAATCACATGCAGCTTAAATTAGAGGAGGCGCTACACTTACTTTTAAACTAACTAACTTAAGACTTAATAGGAAAAGAGGGAGAGGCTTATCATCGAAGGGGTACGAGTATATCGAAGTAGGGGAAGCAGCATATTCTCGAAGGAGGAGTGGCTTATTCACGTAGGAGGAGGAGCTTATTCTGCAAGGGGAGAGGCTAACCATCGAAGGGAGGCGGGGCTAATTCTCGAGGCTAACGTGAACAGTGTACCTTCCTTAACCTCCCCTTTTGTGTATCTATCCTGTGTGTCCTAAAAGGCTGCCCTTCTACCTGTGTTTCCCTGTAGGTGGAGTCTGAGGCACAGCGGCTCGGCAGGAACCTGGAAGAGCTGCCGAATGACATTCAAGAACATATCCTTCGCTGCCAGTGCTCCTGCGACCACCTAGGATACGGCAACTTCTCGGTGGGTTCCTTAAGAGACTTTTTTCACCTTTTTTGTTTGTTTTCTTGTTGTCTGAATTCGCTGTCTGTCTCTTTATGCAACACCAGTTTTTCTCTTTTTTTTTATTTCTCTACGTTTCTCTTTGTGTCTCTTTTCATGTTTCTCTGTTTGTGTTTCTCTGTTATTGTTTTTTTATGTTTGTTTCTTTTTTTTATGAGCTTGTAGTCTCGAATCCATGTCTGTCTCTTCTTTGCTCAATCTTTTTCATCTTTTTCTGCTTCTCTTTTTATCTTGCATTTGTTATTTACTTTTTTTCTCTTTTTATGTTTCCTTGAAGTCTTAAATCCCTGTCTCTCTCTTCTTTGCTCTTTCTTACTAATATTTACGCCTCAAGTTTGTCATTCTTCTTCGTTTCTCTTTATTTCTGTTTTTTTCCCTTTCCCTATTTTTTTACATCAAAGGACACGGCTCAAGGGCAACAAAAAGAGTACAAAAAAAAAGCCCGCTACTCGCCACTCCCATAATAGAAAACAGTAAAGAGTAGCCAAAAGGGAGGTCAATTTCGGGTGGAGAGGTGTCTGGATACATATGTTTAACTGTTCCATTCCAGTAATTTTCCTCATCTTCTTTTATTGGTTCCTTGTTGCCTCGAAATCCTGTGTTGTCTTTACTCTCCTTAACTTTTACTTATGTCTTACTCCTGTTATTCCTCTTAGTTCCTCTTGGTTTTTTATATCTCCTTTATTTATCTGTTATTCCTCTTTATTTCTCTTGTTTTCTTATATTCCCTCTTGTCTATGTCTTCTTTGTATTTCATTCTTCAAAGTTCTTCCTCTTCTGTCCTCTTGTTCCCTCCCACAACTTTCCTCTTACTTGTCCTCTTGTTTCCTCTCTCATATTTCCTCTCGTTTGTTCTCTTCTTTCCTCCTTCATCTTTACTCTTGCTTGTCCTCTTCTTTTCTCCATCTTTCCCCTTGCTTGTCCTCTTCTTTCCTCTTGTTTCCTCACTCTTCTTTCCTCTCGTGTGTATCTGATCATTCCCTTCTTCAACGTTCTTCCTCTTCTTTCCTCTTGTTTCCTCCCTCCTCTTTCCTCTTGATTGTCCCTGGCTGATGCATTCTTCAAAGCTCACTCTCCCGTTTTACCTCTTTGTCTTCTTCCTCATATTTTCCTCCGGCTCATAACTGACTCCTCTAATCCTCTAAGTCCTTCCTCATTTATTTCCTCTTTGACTTCTTTATTTTCTCTCTCTCTCTCTCTCTCTCTCTCTCTCTCTCTCTCTCTCTCTCTCTCTCTCTCTCTCTCTCTCTCTCTCTCTCTCTCTCTCTCTCTCTCTCTCTCTCTCTCTCTCTTCTATTTTCTTATTATTATTGTTTCACTGTTCTCCTTATCGTTCCTCTTTTCCTCTTTCCTCTTTCTTCCTCTTGTTCATGTTTCACTGTTCTCTTACTCACTGTTCCTCTTTATCTTCCTGTCTCTTCCTCTTGTTTATACTTCACCGTTTCCCTCTTTACCATTCCTCTTTCCCTCTTTTTCTCCTCTTCTTACTTGCCGTTCTCCCTCACCTCTTCCATTCTTCTCTCTGTTCTCTTTCTCAATGTTCTTCTATGATCTCTTTTCTCTCTCTTCCTCTTGTTTGTGCCTCGCCGTTTCCCTCTTAACCATTCCTCTTTCCCTCTTCCCTTCTACTTCCTTATCCTTTTCTCTCACCTCTTGTCTTCTTCTCTCTGTTCTCTTTCTCATCATTCACCTTTTCTCTTTTATCTCTCTCTTCCTCTTGTTTGTGCCTCATCGTTTCCCTCTGCCATTTATCTTTCCCTCTTTTTCTCCTCTTCTCCCTCACCTCGTCCTTTCCCTCTTGTCTCTTCCTACCGGCCTTTTGTCATTTCGGCCGCTAAGTCCCTCCATATGTTCCTTTTAGCTCCTATTTTTCCTGTCCTGGCTGATGGCTCATTAAACATCGCCGTCTTTCATTATATTTTCTGTCTTCTTTTATTTTCTCTTCTCACTCTCCTTCTACCTCAAATATCACTTTCTATTTCTTTTGTTGATGCTCCCCGATCCCCTATTTATCCTCTTTTTATTTTGTTTACCTCGTCGTCTTTCATTATATTTTCCCTCTTCTTTTTTCTCTTCTCACTCTCCTTCTACCTCAAATATCACCTTTCTTTTTTTTTCTTTTGTTGCTTTTTTTGATTCATCTTTCATCATATTTTCCTTGGTTTTTTTTTCACCTCTCACTACTCTTCTGCTTCAAAATATCACTTTCTTTCTTGTTTTCTTTTGCTGCCATTTTCTTTTCTTTTTTTTTTGGTCTCACTACGCTCTCCGAACCCCTCTTTATCCTCTTCTTCTCCTTCTGTTTTCTTTATCTCCCCCCTCCCTCGCCCTTACATTCCTCCTCTTCCTCGAACTCCTCTCCTTCCTCTTCCCCTAACCCTACAATCCCACATCTACCTCTACCTTTTCCTTCCTCCCAAGTCCCCTTCCCTTCATGCCTACTGACCTCCTCTCCTTCCTCTTCCACTAACCCTACAAGTCCACATCTGCCTCCACACTCTCTTCCGCCCACGTCCCCTTTCCTTCACGCCTACTGACCTCCTCTCCTTCCTCTTTCCCTAACCCTACAAGCTCTCATCTATCTCCACCCTTTCTTCCTCCCACGTCCCCTTCCCTTCACGCCTACTGACCTCCTCTCCTTCCTCTTCCCCTAACCCTACAAGCTCTCATCTATCTCCACCCTTTCTTCCTCCCACGTCCCCTTCCCTTCACCCCTACTGACGTCCTCTCCCAACAACCCACTTCCCCGTCCCACCATCACCTTCCTCTCTCCCACTTTTCCTTCCTCATTGCCCATAACTCTTCCTCACTGTAGCGTTTCAGACCTTATTATATTATACTTTTTTTTTCGTTTTTTCCTCCCCTTTGATTGCACGCCATAACACTCTTTTTTTTTAATCTTATACGTTTTTTGTGTCTGTTAAGATCTTTCACGTCTATTCTCCCTTCCTCCTTCATTCTCCTTTATCAATGAATTTCAGTTTTTCCTCCTTTTGCTCCTTCCTCTCTTTCTTTCCTCTATTCACCGCGTAGCTAATATCATCATTCCAAAAGGTTTTAATGTCATGTATACTTATTTTTTTCTTACTTTTTTTAAAATTTCCCGGAAGGCTCATGTTGTTGTTGCTGTTTCTGTTGTTGTTTTCCGTGCGTTGTGTTGCCTCGGGATCATATATAATTAATCTTCTTATATGACGTGGAGGTATTTTATTATTACCTTCACATTTTCATTTTTTTATTTATTCCAGGTAACCGGTTTTCATTTTATTTTATTTTAGAGCGAGACTCAACCAACGTGAATTCTTTTTATGGTTTAGAGAGAGTGGGTTTAATTAGTATGTTCAGGAGAGATGCTTTTATAGAGAGAGAGAGAGAGAGAGAGAGAGAGAGAGTTTCATTTTGGGTCCCTCAGTTGTTTCTTCTTCTTCCTCCTCCTCCTCCTCCTCCTCCTCCTCCTCCTCCTCCTCCCTTTTCCCGCGTCTTTCAATGAGTGTTTAATTGCCTTCACGTCTCTCCTCTGAACCCTTGCTTAATTCTCTTCCTCCTCCTCCTCCTCCTCCTCCTCCTCCTCCTCCTCCTCCTCCTCTTCTTCTTCCTTATCCACTCATCTTCCTCCTTCTTTTCCTCCATTTCACTAATTTGTATCTCATCTCCCACTTCCTTCCACTTCCTTCATCCATTTGCTCCACCTCCTCTTCCTTCATATTCTCCCCCTTCCCTCTTTCCTTCCCCTAAGGCGTGGAGACATTCTTTATCTCTTCCGTTTCCTCCTCTATCTCCTGTTATTGCTTCCTCTTCTCCTTTCCGTTAAGTAGTGTAATTCTCCTCTTCCTTTTCCTCTTCCTATATCTACTCGTCTTCCTCCTCCTCTCCTCCTTCCTCGACCTCCTCCTCTTCCTCTTACTCTTACCATACAGGCCCCCCTCTTCCTCTATCTCCTCTTCTTCCTTTCTCCACTTCTCTTCCTCCCTGACTCTACCCTCTTCCTCCTCCTCTCCTCTCCTTACAGTCTTCCTTTTCCTCTTCCCTTTCCCCCTCCTCCGCCACAACACCCCACCCTCCTCACCCCTCCTCTTCCCCTCTTCCATCTTTACCCGCCAAGAGGAAAATAAAATCCCTAGTTTACTCTGTAACTCCCAAAACCAACAGCGAATCCCGCGACTCGAGAGTTTAAAAGTGGAATTAGGTCTGTCGGGAAGTTTGTGGAGGCCGTTTGTCTTTCCGCTCGTCCCCGCGCCGCCAATCCACCCCTCCACCCCTTTCCCCAATGACCCTCCTACCCCTTACTCCCCTCCCCCCTTCCCTATGACCCTTCTCCCTTTCTCCCCCGCGATCCTTCTTTTCTCTCTCTCTCAGTCTCCCCAATACCTCAGCTAAGCCTATCGTGATGTCTCCCCGCCGTGTTGTATTGTCAGGCGGTCTTATTTGGCTGTTTTTTTTGTTTGTTTGTTCTGGGGTGATCTAGGTTTGTCTGTGCGTTGTGTTTAGTGGTTGTCTGTCTGTCTGTCCCTCCCATCGTCCGTACTGCATTCATTCTTTCTGACTTTATTACGTGTACTGTGTGTACTATTAATTTGTCTGTCTGTATAGCGTTGTGTTTAGTGGTTGTCTGTCTGTCTGTCCCTCCCATCGTCCGTACTGCATTCATTCTTTCTGACTTTATTACGTGTACTGTGTGTACTATTAATTTGTCTGTCTGTATAGCGTTGTGTTTAGTGGTTGTCTGTCTGTCTGTCCCACCCACCATCCATTCCCTCACGCGCCGCTAATGCCATCGCCTCCAAACATCGCGTTCTCCGGGAGACTAATTTCTCTTTCCTCCGTTTGCTTATTACTCTGTTTTTCCCGCGAGTTTTGTTGCCGAGGAAAAGTTGGGCCGTTAATCACATCCTGAGACACGCCACTCGTTCCCGATCTGACGGCTATCTTCCTTTTTTTCCTTGGGTTCGGCTATTAATCTCCCCCTCGTGTGTGTTGTGTTGTTTTCCTTTTAGTCACTGAGAAAAATAAGTCGCTGGATCTCTCTGTAAAACGCTATGTAAATGTTTTCAGTCGTGTCATACAACCAGACGCTGTTTCTCTATATTAAACCTCAACTTCACTTCTTATTTTCTTCCTCCTCCTCACTACTGTTTATCTTACTCTCCTCAGTTGCCTCTTCCTTCCTTCATCTCCTCCTCTTCTTCCTTTCTCCCGCCTCCCTAACTCTCCCTACGAACCTTCTCTTCCTCCTCCTCCTCCTAACCAGTGTCTAATTCAACCTGCCTGTCCCTGTCACCTGCAAGTTCCTATCACCTGTCCTTATCATCTCCAGTTCCACCTGTCTAATTATCCACCTGTTCCTATAATTTCAAGAGGAGCACCGGGAGGCAACATGGGCCAAGCAAGTCATACATCACGGCAGCCACTATAAATAAAATTAGCCTGCGCCACAATCAAGCTGGGGTCGTTAAGAGGCCCCTCACGACAGACTACCGGCGTTATAGGCAACACAAAAAAAACAACAAAAATCACCTCTCAGTTCCACCCACCTGTCGGCTCCACCTCTGTCCAATTATCCCCTACTTCCACCCACGTGTCTTCTGTTTCACCTGTTTCTAATTATCCACATATCCATATCGCCTCTCAGTTCCACATACTAATCCCTATCACCTCCCATTTCTACCCATCCACCTGCCTGATCCACCTGTGTCCAATTACTCACGTCTTTATCGCCTCCTTGTTCCCTATCACCACTCACCTCCACCTGTGCCCAATCAGCTCCTCCTTCCACCTCCTTCTCACTCCCACTATCTGCCAGTTCCACTCAGGCGCCCAGTCCACCCCGCGGCGCCGAGACCCATCCATCTCTTCTCCACCAAATTTGGTTCGACGTGCCAAGTTCAGCACGAAAATCCCACTTCTTTTTTCATCAACCTATTTCTCCCATTCTTCCTTCCCTTCTCCCATTCCTGCATGTTTCTGGGGGCTTTTCAATTCTCCCTTTTCCTTTATTCTCCTTCTTCCTCCTCTCTTTTGATTTATTACGAATATTCAACTTCCTCTTTTTTCGTTGACCTTTTTCTGCAATCCTTCTTTCCTTCCTTCCTCCCTCCCATTCTTGCACGGTTTTTTTCTTACCCTTTTCCTTTATTCTCTTCATTCTTCTTATCTTTTTTTTTATTTATCAAGAATATTCCACCTCTTCTTTTCCATCCCAACCTCTTCCTCCCATTCTTCCTTCCTTTCTTCTTCCCATTTCTGTACGTTCCTATGGCTCTTCAATTCCCCCTATTCCTTTATTCTCCTCCTTCTTCCTATTCCTTTATTTGTCACAATTCCAATTTTTTTCATTAACTTTATCCACCCTCTCTTTCTTCCTTCCTCTAATTTCTGAACGTTCCTAAGACTTTTCAATCCTCCCTTTTCCTTTATTCTCTTTCTTCTTCCTATCTTTTATTTTATGTCACCATTATTCCTCTTCTTTGTTTTTATCCTCAATCTTTTCCTCCTTCCCTTCCTCTCTTTCTTCATTCCTCTAATTTCTGAACGTTCCTACGACTCATTAATTTCTCTTCCTTTATTATCTTTCTTCTTCCAATCTTTTTATTTGTCACGATTATTCCTCTTCTCTTTTTTATCCTCAACCTCCTCCTCCCTTCCTTCCTTCTTTTCTTCGTCCAATTCCTGCACCTTTCCATAACTCTTCGATCCTTCAATCCCCCTTCCTTTATACTTCTTCTTCTTCCTATTTTTTTTCTCACGATTTTTACACTTTTTTTCTTCCACCTCTTCCTCCCTTCCTTCTTTTCTTCTTCCCAATCCTACACGTTCCAAAAAGTCTTCGATCCCCCTTCCTTTATCCTCTTACTTCCTCTCGCCTTTTTTTTGTTTATTCCGTTCAATCTCTATCCCTTTCCCTTTGTTTCTGAATTCTTCCTCCATCCTCTCTTTTCCTTCTTCCCTTTTCTCTCCAATTTCTCTGCCTCTTCTTTCCCATCTATTATTCTTTCCCTCCTTTCCCTTTGCTAACCTAATCTTCCTCCTTCCCTGTCCATCTCTACTTCACCTGCCATCCTTTTACTTTCCACCTCTCTCTCTCTCTCTCTCTCTCTCTCTCTCTCTCTCTCTCTCTCTCTCTCTCTCTCTCTCTCTCTCTCTCTCTCTCTCTCTCTCAGACATAGAATTTTCCCTCCTCCTCCTCTTCCTCCTATTCTTTTCCTCTTCTTCTTTTCCTTTTTCTTCTCTTTTTCCTACACATTATTGATTCTCTTACTCTACGCAATTGCCTCTTTCTTCCTTCATCTTCTTTACTTCCTCCTTCTCCTACTCTCCTCCTCCTCTTATTTTCCTCCTCCTCCTCCTTCCAATTATTTATCTTACTCTCCACAATTGCCTCTCCCTTTCTTCATCTCCTCCTCCACATTTCGCCAACCTCCTTCCCCCATCCTCCTCCTCCTCCTCCTCCTCCTCCTCCTCCTCCTCCTCCTCCTCCTCCTCCTCCTCCTCCGCGGTGTCCCCACAAGACAATGTCGCTGATCCAAGCTTTGTGTCTCGTGTCGCCGCGTTTTCTGGAGACCGAGGCGAGAGTGGACAAAAAAATGGTGCTTGTCAGGAGGAAGAGGAGGAAGAGGAAGAGGTGGTGGTGGTGGTGGTGGTATTGGTGGTGGTGGTGGTGGTGGAGGAGGAGGAGAAGTGGAGGAAAAGGAGGAAAGAAGAAGCATAAGATGATGAAGAAAAAGCTGATGGAAAAGAGGGTAAGAAATGAAAATAGGAGAAGGAGGAGGAGAAGGACGAGAGTGAGGACGAGGACGAGGACGAGTTGGAGGAGGAGGAGGAGGAGGAGGAGGAGGAGGAGGAGGAGGAGCTTTAAAGGGTTGAAACACGCACAATATTCACACACAGATTTTTTTCCTTTTAATTTTCTTCAAGTAAAAAAAAAAATAAACAGTAACAGAACAAACGAGACCACACACACACACACACACACACACACACACACACACACACACACACACACACACACACACACACACACACACACACACACTCACTCACTCACTCATTCACTCACTCACTCTAAAAAAATATAAACGAAAAATATCCTGTACCTGACGTGAGAGAAATGGAATCTTTTATTTGACGCAATTTAAGGAAGCAAAAGAGAAAAAGGAAAAAAAAGGGAAAAGGTGAATGGCGAAAGAGGGAGAGAGAGACAGATGGGTGAGAGGAAAAATGATAAACGAGAGAAATATTGAAGAGAAAACGAGGGAGGAATGAAAAGAAAAAGGGGAAAGAAAGATATGAAAGAAAAAAAATCAAGAACGAAGTAATTAAGGCATAGAATAAAACAGACATATAGAAAACGAGAAAAAAACAAACACAAAACAAGAAGAAAAAACAGAGATAGAAACCGAGAAAAAAACGAGACAAAACATACAAACAGAAAACGAAAAAACAAAAAAGAAACGAAAAACAAAACAAAAAGAAAACGAAAAATAATAAACAGATGGAAAACGGGAAGAAAAAAAACAGACAAATCAATAGAAAACGGGAATGAAAACAATGATAGAAAACGAGAAAAAGAGAGAGAGAAAACATAAACAGAAAACGAAAAACACCAAAAAAGAAAACGATAGATAATAAACAGATAAAAACGAAAAGAAAAAAAACAGACAAATCAAACAGAAAACGAGAAAAAAAGAAAACACAAACAAAAGAAATAAAACGAGGAGAAACTAAAACAACAACAAAAATAAAACAACAACACCGTGACTGCCAGAATACATTAACCAGTTTATACCAAGTCAAGTAGTCAATTAGTCAACACTCGCAACACACTCCCTTACGCTCTCCCTCTCCCTCTCCCTCTCTCTCTCTCTCTCTCTCTCTCTCTCTCTCTCCGGCACTTAGCAGTCCATTACGCTGCCCATTCATCAGCAAGTCAGCGATGGAGGGAGAAAGGGAGAGAAAGGAAGAGAGAGAGAGAGAGAGAGAGAGAGAGAGAGAGAGAGAACAGGATAATAATGGTCAGTGAAGGAGAGTAGTTTAGACATACACACACACACACACACACACACACACACACACACACACACATGGAGGGAATCATGAGGTAAGTTAGTTTTCTCTCCAATTTCAATTTTTTCCTCTCCTCATTTTTCCTTCCTTTCTCCCTTTTTTTCTCTCTCCTTATCTTCACTTTCTCATATTTTTGATCTTTTTTTTCTTCTTTCCTACACTTTTCCTTCTGCATTGTTAGTTTTCTTTATTTTCTCTCCATTTTCTTTTCTTTTTATTTCCTTCTTTTTCTTTCTCCTTTCCTCCCCATTCACTTTCTTTCATCTTTTATTCCTCTTCCTTCTTCTGTAATCAACTTTTCTTCCTTATCTTTTCTTTCCCTCCACTTCCCTTTTCTCCCTATTCTTCTTCCTCTTCCCTCTCCTCTAACTAAATCTCCCTCCCTTTTATCTCCCTATTAAATCATTTTATTTTCCTTTTTATTATCTCTCTCTTCTAACCATTATATTGCCTCCTCCTCCTCCTCCTCCTCCTCCTCCTCCCCTTTTTTGCTCCGGTAATTGAACTTATCTCCCTTTCTCGTCCTCCTTTCCTTCAATCTTCCCCGCAAATTACCTTTCTCCCCAATTTATTAGCTCCCCTCCCTCCATCTTTTACCTCCCCTCTAGTCGGTTACCTTTCAATCTTTCTTCTTCCTCCTTCTGCTCCTTTCTTTTCCTCTCCTTTCCTCTCCTCTCCTCCTCCTCCTCCTCCTACTCCTCCTTCCTTCTCCTTTTCCTCCCCAATCAAATATCCTCCTTCCTACTCCTCCTCTTCCTACTCTTCCTCTTCTCTTTTTCTTCCTCTTCCCCCTCTCCCTTCTCCTCTCCAGTCAGTTATCCTTCCTCCCTCTTCCTCCGTCTTGCTCCTTCTCCTCCTCCTCCTATTCCTCCCCAATAAAATATCCTCCTTCCTACTCCTCTTTCTCTTCCTCTTCCTCCTCTTCCTCTCTTCTTTCTCCTCCCCCTCTCCTTTCTCCTCCCCAGTCAGTTAACCTTCCTCCCTCTTCCTTCTTCTTCTTCTTCTTCTTCTTCTTCTTCTTCTTCCTCTTCTTCCTCCTCCTCCTCCTCCTCCTCCTGAGCCTCTGGTAAGGAAACTCTCTCAAACGAGGCGTACGAGCAGGTGTCTAGATCACCTGACGAGTCCATTACCTGAGAACGACCTGAGGAGGAGGAGGAGGAGGAGGAGGGTTGTGGTGGTGGTGGTGGTGGTGGTGGGGGTGGGGGAGGTGGTGGTGGAAGAGAAAAAGAAGATAAGAAGAAGTGAAAGAAATAAAGAGGAACGTGAAAGGACATTAAGGATGGAAGAACGAAAGGAAAGAGAAGATAGAAGAAGAAGAAGAAGAAGAAGAAGAAGAAGAAGAAGAAGAAGAAGAGGAGGAGAAAGAAAATAAAACGAAGGAAGATGGAAAAAGACAAAACCGAGAAGAAAAGGAACAAGGAGCAGAGGAAATAGGAGGTAGGGAAGAAAAGAATGAAGATGGAGGAAAGGGAAGAGACGGAGGAGGAGGAGAAGGAAGAAGAAGAAGAAGAGGAGGGCAAAGAAACCGAATGAACGCTGGAAGAAGATTGGCTAAGTAATGGATACCGATTCTTACCACACACAGAATCTTTCTCCCTCTCCCTCTCTCCCTCTCTCTCTCTCTCTCTCTCTCTCTCTCTCTCTCTCTCTCTCTCTCTCTCTCTCTCTCTCTCTCTCTCTCTCTCTCGCCTGGACTCATTACACGCCCAAACAGGCTCTCGAACGCTCCATCACTGTTAAACTTTAGCTTCAATTTCACTCACATTAAGGAAGTCACCCCTACCCTCCCTTAACCTCCCCCCCTTTAAAAACCTTCATAGTTCCCCCTACACCCCCCCCAATCCCCCTACACACCCTTTTCTCTTCCTCCCAGCTCTCCCATCCTCTCTCTCTTTGACTACTCCCCTCTCCTCCCCCACTTCCAATTCTCTCACTCTCCACTCTCCTCTCCCTTTACCCCCCAAAACAATCTTTCTTATCCTCCCCACAACTGTTTACTTTACATAGGGTCTGACACCTTTCCCCCCCCCCCTCTCCTCCCCCACTTCCCATTCTCCCATCCCTTTCTCTCCTCACCCTTTCCCCTCAAAAACAATCTTTTTTATCCTCCCTACAACTGTTTACTCTACATAGCCCCTGACACCTTTTTTTTTCATTTCTGTTTTTAATTTTACCAGTCCTTGTCCTCCCTTCTCCCTCCTTCCACATTTTCTCTCTTCCTTCTTTCCATATTTCTTACCATGTTTTCCTATTTTATTTGTCTAGTTCCTCTTTTTCTCCCCTCTTCTCCTTTCCTTTCTTTCTGTCCTATCTTCTTGTCTTCCCTATCTCCATTCAAATGTTTCTTCCTTTCCTCCACCCTTGTTCTCCTTCATATTCACCTCCTGATCCCTCTCCCTTCCTTCCTGCTATCCTTCTCATCCTCATCCTCATCCCCTTTTGCGAGTTTTTCCTTCTTTCGCCTCACACCAATCCTCTTACTCTTATGGTCTATTTTTTTCTTCTCTTTATCCTCTTTCTCCTCTTCCTCGTCCTCCTCGTCCTCCTCCTCCTCCTCCTCCTCCTCCTCCTCCTCCTCCTTCTTTGCTTCCTTATTTAAACTTTGGTCGTCAAATATTTACGTTTTCCTGTTCTTTACTCAACGCAGATTTTGTATCTGGTTTCATCTCTCTCTCTCTCTCTCTCTCTCTCTCTCTCTCTCTCTCTCTCTCTCTCTCTCTCTCTCTCTCTCTCTCTCTCTCTCTCTCTCTCTCTCTCTCTCTCTCTCTCACCTATCCATCCTTGTCTGTCTGTCTGGGAGGAGGAGGGGGGGGGGGGTCGTATAGGGGGAATTCCCGGCTGACAAGCGTGGGTGTATGGGTCTAGTGATACGCGCATTGGCAATACTGTAAACGAGAGAGAGAGAGAGAGAGAGAGAGAGAACTGTGGAAGGTATAAATTTGATTAAGAATGCAAAAATGTTGTTTAAATATAGTGAGGATTAAAGGACCAAGCTTACCTGACACATAATTAAGGGAAAAATATGAGGAAGGTAAAGGAACGAGATATACAATTAAAGTAAGTGGAGTTAGGTTAGCTTTGTACGCGCGGGTCATTGTGTTACTGAAAGGGTTAAAAAGAGTATATATTTGGGAGTTACAGGTTTAAACAATGTGCAGGAGGTATCGTAAGAGAAAAGGAGACAGGGGAGAAAGTTAAAAGAAGGGAAAGAAGAAATAAACAATGTATGGGAGACATCTTAAAGGGAAAAGGAGAAAGAGGAGAAAGAAAAGAAGGGGAAGAAAAAATAAACAATGAATGAGAGATATCTTAAAGGGAAAGGGAGACATAGAGGAGAACGAAAAGAAGAGGAAAAAACAAACGGAAGAGTACAAGATATCCTCGAGGGGGGGAAATGAGAATGGGATAACGAAAAAGATGAAATGATGAAAGACCCAAAAGCTGCGTGTGTTAAGAAGGCCTTCAGGCTAATGGCGTGAGTACAAATATCTTCAGCTGGGAATGAGAAAAGTAGTAAACATATGAGGCCCCTAATAACATAGTGTACCCAGCGTCTTTCTATATATAGCGTTTGGTATACTATGTTACTAAATCCCTCTTATAATACTAATGCAAGAACTAAAAGGTAAATATGGTAAGGAGGATTTGGAGTTAATAGCAAGAAAGGAACCACGCCAAATGAGGAAGAGAATTACAAGGGGTTAAAATAAGGGGAGGAACCAAGCCAGCAAGCAAGGGTGAGTCATACATGCATATACTGATTCACGGATTGTTGGGAGAGCGAAACACTGAAGGGCGTTGCAGGCAGGCAGGGGAGGGGAGGGCCGAGGCAACACGGACCTGGTTAGCGTCGAAAAGTTAGAGAAATAAGTTAAGAGTTAGTGTGTGTGTGTGACGGGACTTGCTAGGCTGAGTGACGGGAGAGAAGAGGGGAGGGAGAGGCCAAAGGTATGAAGAGAAGGGCGGGAAGACAGGGAGAATGGGGATAATATTAGAGTACGAAGAAGAAGAAGAAGAAGAAAGACAGAGATATGAGTGAGTATAAGGGGAGAGAAGAGGGAAGGAAGAGAACAAAGGTATGAAGAGAAGAACGGGAAGACAAGAATGGGGATATTACTAGAACACGAAGAAGAAGGAGAAAAAAAAAAGATTCCACGAGTTAGAGAAATATGAGTGAGTATAAGGGGAGAGAAGAGGGGAGGGAAAGGCCAAAGGTATGAAGAGAAAGACAGGAAGACAGAGAGAATGGTTAAAATATTAGAATACCGAGGAAATACAGATAGATTCCACAAATTAAGAGAAATATACATGTGTGTGACTGGAATTGCTTGACTAAGTGGGAAGAGAGGAGACGGGAAGGGAAAGAGCAAAGGAGGTGGGAATAGAAATACAGAAAGACAGATTGATGGTTATATTAGAACACAGAGAAAGGTGGATAAATAGGAATTACAGGTAGATATGAGAGAATTGATATAAGAACACAAACAAAGAGAAAAATCAAGAGGAAATAGACATAGGGTTGATAATGGAAGACAAACAAAGTAGATATAAATAGAGGAGAGATTTTATAAGTTTGATATTAATTCACAAAAGACGATAGAAAGTAAAAACACATGCAGACTTGATATAGTTTCTTTTTTTACAGGAAAGGAAAAAGCTCAAGGGAAAAAAAAAACATACGAAAACAAACAAAGGGCAAGATCAAGGGCAAAAAAAAAAAGGCAAGTTCAAAGGCAAAAAAACGTAGGAAAACAAAGAAAGAGCAAGTTCAAGGGCCTAAAAACATTAAAAA
Organism: Eriocheir sinensis; assembly: GCF_024679095.1. Lineage (NCBI taxonomy): Eukaryota > Metazoa > Arthropoda > Malacostraca > Decapoda > Varunidae > Eriocheir > Eriocheir sinensis. The sequence goes on from NC_066544.1 coordinate 14,062,772, forward strand.
AAAAAGGGAAAAGTCAAGGGTAAAGAAAAAAAAGGCCCGCTCAGTACATCTAAAAAAAAAAAGGGGGGGGGGGTAGAGAAGAGTGGCCAAATGTGAGGTCAACTTCGGGTGGAGAGGAAAACACACACACACACACACACACACACACACACACACACACACACACACACACACACACACACACACACACACACAAAATAAAAAATAAAAAAGACCTCGTGATAAGCAAGCGTTTGTTGGAGCTTATGATTAACTGTCTGTTCCCTTCCTGGCCTTCCGCTCATCGATGCTCGCTTTGAAGTTGACAGATTAATGTGTGAAGTGCAGGTGTGTGTGTGTGTGTGTGTGTGTGTGCGTGTGTGTGTGTGTGTGTGTGTGTGTGAGTGAAAGTTACGTTCGTCTACCTGTCTGACACCATCCGTTCCGTCCATATATGTCTATCTATCTATCTATCTCAATCTACCCTTCACTAACTCTGCCTGCATCCATTTATCCATCCATATGTCCGCGCATGCGTCTATCTACCTATCTATCTATCTCTATTTGTACTCCACTATCTATCTACCTATATGTCTATCGATCTGTCTATTTAACTATCTATTTCACTAACTAAATATATATCAAACTATATATCTATCCATTTACATAAGTAACTCTCTATCTATTCAACTAAGTAGTTATCTAGTTCTTAATCTGTCAAACAATTCATCCATCTATCTATCTATCTAAAAATCTGTGTATTTTCCTGTCAAAATAACTATATATAATTACCTGTCAAACTATCTATCTATCTATCTAACTGAGAACCTGAGCAATCATCTATTTATTTAGTCCTCTATGTACCTTTCTACATAAATAAGTAAATATATATATGATAACAAACCCAGGCTCACGTCCGCCAGTCCTCCTTCTCAGTATAAGGGCATTGCCACCTCTCAGCTGCTCCTCCTCCTCCTCCTCTTCCTCCTCCTCCACCTCTCAGATCCTCCTCCGCGTTACATTATTCTCGATTTCCGCTCGCCATTGCTTTATCCACCCACGCACCCTCCCAAAAACTGATACCTCGTCCACAGCGAAAGCAGAATAATAATAATAACAACAATAATAATAACATCCAGGTGCTGAAGATATATACATGAACGTCAGATACCTTGATTAATTATTGTGTGAACTTCTGAAGGATTGGAATTTCTTGCTACACAAACCTACACACCCATACACTAGTCCGGCCTGTCAGCCTCCCCCGCCGCCGCGCCGCCCTCGCTCCCGGCAAAACCAAAAGAGTGATTCCTCCAGCTCGCAGGACGGACGCAGCACAGGAATGTCCATAGCAGCGAGGCGTGTTGGGCCGTCCACGCTAATGCAATCAATAGCCATATGGCGGCCCATCTGAGGCTCCCCTTCACTGGCCACCACGCAGCCACTTAGCCACTTACCCGGCCGGCCAGCCACTCAGACCGCTAGTTAGATAGTCACCCAACCAATTAACCAGGATTACGGTCAGCCAGCCAGTCGGTTAGCCACGTTGCAAACCATCCAGCCCATCAACCAATCCTCCAACCAAGTAATCAGCCAGTCAGCAACTCAACCCAGCCAACCAGCCACTCAGCCATTCAGTCCTCAAGCAAGCCAACCAGCCAATCAGCCAGCCATTAAGCCATTCAGCAAGCCAACCAGTCACCCAGCCAGTCTCTCAACCATTCAGTCAGCCACCCAGCGAGACAGTCAGCCCCTCAACCAAAAAGCCATTCAGACATCCAGCAACCCAATAAGCCATCCACAAAGCCAACCACACAACCAGCCAGTCCCTCAACCCTTCAGTCAGCCACCCAGCGAGACAGTCAGCCTCTCAACCACACAGCCACTCAGACATCCAGCAACCCAACAAGCCATCCACAAAGCCAACCACACAGCCAGCCAGTCTCTCAACCCTTCAGTCAGCCACCCAGCGAGACAGTCAGCCTCTCAACCACACAGCCACTCAGACATCCAGCAACCCAACAAGCTATCCACCAGTCAGTCAACCCTCCAGCCCGCCACCCAGCCACCAGCCCACCGCCGCCCCAAGCTCTCCCGGCACAAGTGGATTTGCATACAATCGAGGTGTCTGATGCCGGCCGTCACGCGTCACTCATCCCCCAGAATCCCATCCAGGCCGCCCCGCCGCAGATCAACGCTACAACTCTCCCGCCCTGTCCCCGCTCCGTCCCCCAACCCAACCCCGTCCGTCCCCGCCCTATCCCTGGTCTGGCCTGCCCGCGCGCTACTCATAAAATAGTGTGACATAGATAGAGGATAAAAAAGCAGAATGGCGTTGATAGAATAAAACACGGAATGACAGTGACAAAGAACAACGTAGAGGAAATAAAATAGAGGGGCGTACTGTATATTGAGGAAAATAGAATGACACAACTAGAGAAATACAACAGAATAGCGTAGAGAGAAAGCAGAACGATAAATACACAGAGAATAAAATAATGATAGAGAAAAAACAATGGCATACGTAGAAAAAAAAGAGAATGCCACAGCTAGAGAAATACAACAGAATGGCATAGAGAAAACAGAATGAAAGAAATATAACAGAAAGATACATAGATAGAAAATAATACAATGATAGAAAAAAAAATTAAAATAACAGAGAATAAAACGAAATCGCATACACAGTAGAAAATCAGAATAACATGAGGGAAAATAACAGAATAAAAGAGAATAACATAGGAGAAATAAAAACGTTCACCCTAAACCAGACTAATAAACACGGACACAGGTGGAAAGGCTAAATAAAGAGAACGTTACAGGCAGACAAAGAAAACGGGAAAATAAAAGAAACACTGGTAAGGTAACCCGCATCGATCCCGAACAGAGACAAAAAAGAAGGCGAACAAATCCTCGACGAGAGAAATAAATAAACAAAACAGATAAAAGGAACTACAGAGAACAACGATACAGGTGCAGAATCAGGAAAACAGGTGAAGAGGAAAAAGATTGATAAAACGAGATAAAACAAAGAATAAAGCAAAATCAAAATCAGATAAATAAACAGAAATCCACAAGTTAAAAAAGAATAAACAAAACGACACAGACAGAGAAAGGAAAACAGGTAAACAAGAAAAAAGAGATTGGTGAGATGAGACAATTCCGCATATCGTTCACGGACTCAGATAAAACAAAATTATATATAAAAAAAAAAACAGGAAAGTATAGGAGGAGGAGGAAGACAAAATATGGAAATGATAATGGAAATTGAATGCAGGCCACACTCCCCCCTTAATGGATCCAGCTAGTCCTGCCCCCCCCCCCTTTACCGCACCTCACTAACCCCCTACCCCTGACCCCTCCTGCACCCCTTCCCCCCTAACCTGCCCACCTAACTCTCCTTCCTGCCCCTCTAACCATCCTGCCCCCTCCTTCCTACCCCCTTACCCTTCTGCCCCCTTCCTTTCTACCCCCCTTCCCCAAGTCCCCCTCCTTCCTGCCCTGCCCCCCCCCCCTCCTTGTGGTAATGAGAACAACAACAACATCAACAACAACAGCAACAGCAACATCCGCCTCCCTGCCATATTTACACAGCCCTCAAAGTGACCTCCACACTAAAAAATAATACAAACATACATTTATCGTTTTAAAATAGTGGCGCAGAATCTAATTATATAATGTGTGCAATTATTTTTTTTTTTTTTCGTTTTTGTTTTCGTTTTTGTTGTTGTTTTTTAGCGGGCTTTTTTATTATTGTTTCCTTTCCTTGTGCCCTTGAGCTGTCTCCTTTATTGTAAAAAAAAAAAAATCTATCCTTCCTTCCTCTCGTTTCTTTTTTTCTCTTTTTTGCTTCTTCCCTGATTGTTTTTGTTTTTGTTTTTGTTTTGTTTTTTTCGTTTGTTTCCTCCACTTCCTCTTGACAGTTTTATCTCAATGTTTTTTTTTTCTCGTTATCTTCCTTCCTATCCCTTTTTCCCTTCCTTTCCTTTCCCGCAAACCTTTCTCTCTTGTTTATCCTTCCTTGTACGTTTATATTTTCCATTTTTTCCTTCTCCCTTTTCCACATTATCCTTTTCCTCCCTTTTCCCTTCTTTCCATCAACTGCATTTTCCCTCACGTCATTGTCCTACCCTCTCACTTTCCTCACATCCTCACTTTATCATCTTCCCTTCACCTTCCTTTCCTTTCTCCTCCGTCTTGTAGCTCTATTTTCCTCCCCGTCAATTTCCTATCCTCTCATTTCCATCCCTTCGTCACATTATCTCTCTCCCATCCACTTTTCTTTCCTCCTCCATTTTGTACTTTAATTTTATCTCCCGCTCTCATATTATCCTTCTCCCAGTCGCGTTGTTTCCTCCTCCTCTTTGTATATTTATTTTCCCTCCTGTCATCTACTTCTTTTTCCCTTCCAATGCTTCCACTCTCTCCTCAAATCCACCTAATGTTCTTCCTATCCCTTTCTTTCCTCCACTTAGTATCTTCATTTTCCCTGCCATCACGTCCATTCTCCAACCCTTCCCATGTCTCCTTCTTCTCTGATGGACTTAATTTTCCCTCTCGTCCTCACATTTTCCTTTTCTCAGACACTTTATTTTCTTCTCCTCGCAGCTTTATTTTCCCTGCCATCACCTCCTTCCTTCTCCCTTCACTTCCAATGCCTCGTCCCTCTCCTACACTTAATTTTCCCTACCGTCTCTTTGGTCATTCTCCTTCCCTTGACTGAGTGACGGCCGTGTCCGCAGAGGAAGGGCGTGTCGAGGCTGACCAATGGCTGCTCCGGGCGCCTCGCGAAGATGGTGGCGGGAGGGCAGAGTCAACCCAACCAGGACCCCAACAGGAAGGTCAAGAGGCAAGGTGAGAGAGGGAGGGAGAGAGGGGGGGGGTGAAAGAGGGTGATTATGAGGTGGAGCAGAAGAGAAGTGTAGTGAAAGAGAAGAGGAAGAAATGGAGACTGAAGAAAGAAGAAAAAAAGATTAGTGGATGACAGGGAGAGACAAGAAAGAAAGATAGATAGATTAATAGATAGACATAGAGAAACACACATACATACATACTGTCACGATCACCATCACCATACATAAGGAAATACACACATATATCCATCGTCACCATCACAACCACAATCACCATCCCCATTCACAATAAATAATAATAAGAACTCACACACCATCTCAATTACCACTACAATAAACTCCCTTCCCCTTCCTCCTTTCCCTTACGACATCCTCCTCCTCTCTCTCACATCCCTTCCGCTCACAACCTAACCTCACTATGCTACAGAGTCCCCCCCCTCCTCCCTTCCTTCCCCTCTCCCCACCACATCCTCCCCTTACATAATGGAGTCATACCAATCTGCCTCCCCATCCACCCGGCCAGACGGCCAACTCTACGCGGCCACAACTAACCGCACATGAAAAATAAAGGGAATGAATTTACAGATGGTATTGCAAGGGAGTCATCAGTTAAGTCCCCCCTTTATGCTCCGTTTTCTGTGCTGCCTCAATTGTAGAATGGAAAGAGAGGGGGAAATGGGGAGATGGGGAAGGGAATGGAAGGAAGGAAGAAGAAGGGAAAAAGGAAGGGGATGTAGGGGAAATATGGAGGAATACAAGGGAAAAGAGATAGAAAGAGAAGGGATATTATATGAAGGGAGGGAGAAAGGGGAATAGAAGGAAGGGCGAGGGGAAGGGGAGGGGAAAGAGAGAGAGAGAGAGAGAGAGAGAGAGAGAGAGAGAGAGAGAGAGAGAGAATGGGTTGCGAGTATTTTGCCACCGGAACCCGAACGATACTATTAGAGACTTTGTGTTTGCTGTTTCATCGAGAACCTTTCATTGACAGTCCATTGCCCATCACACGGGACCACTAGGGAGCGAGAGAGAGAGAGAGCGCACAGACAAACAGACAGATAGAAAACGGGTAAAAAGCAGTGTGAAGGGAACTTTTGTGAACAACTGAGAGACGCGTCAAAAGTCTCCGGCCAATACATGCCTCGTTTCACTACCTCGAGTTGGCGGACGCTCAAAAAAGGGATCGGTGTCCAGAACGCCGCTAAATAGGATGCCGATACCCGTTCCTGCTGCTGCCCTTATTTTTACTGCTGTCCCTGCTGCTGATGTTTTTATTGCTACATTGCCTGTCAAGTGCGTGTGTTATTTATTTAGTTTATAAGTAATACATGGCTACTGATACTATAACTACCAATAATGTCATTTATATATATATATCTATCATTGGTATTGCTACTATTATATCTACTCCTACTACTACTCCCCTCTTCCTCCTCCTCCTCCTCCTACTACTACTACTAACAATAATAATAATAATAATAATAATAATAATAATAATAATAATAATAATAATAATAATAATAATAATAACGATGATGATGACAACATATGGTCAAACCGTCAACAAAATACCTCACTGCATTTTTCCAGGCAAAGAATTCGGTACAAAAATTATTTCACGACGGAAGAATTCGAGGCGGTAAACATTTCGACGCACGGATAAACCCACAGCTGGATGACCGAACCCAGCCGTGCCCATATATCAATGTTTTTTTCCCCGTACACTCCTATACAATATGGTCATTCTATACATACACTTCCTATACACTCGGTCAGTATACGCTCATTCATACATTTCTATTCTTCTATATAAAAACACCCTTAATCACCTCTCTCGTTATAAACATACTTGCTTTGTTTATACACATCAGTGGCCCTCAAAGGCTGCCACGCGAAACATCCTTCCCGATTCCAGTGTTCAGGTAGTGTGTTTCCTACGCTGATTAATTTATTTTGGAATGGTTACCCCTTAAATGCTAATGGAAGCTTGGAGTCGTGTGTTGGCTTTCCTTTACCCACAGTCTAAGATTACACACTCACTCCACACATGGTTTCAATAGTTTTCCCTATGAGAAATGTGGGTGAGTTACAAATTAAGCTGATATGTAGTTGTGGGAAATACGAGTGAAGGTTTCAAATGGAGGTTAGATAGATTTGTGGATGTTGTTGAGATTATATTAGCGTTGTAAATGTTGGCTTTGCTTTACCCACAGCCTAAGGGCAGCTTTCACAATCAATTTGCTTGTTTTGATCGTTACCAATGGCGGCGATCGCGCTATAGTATTTCCACGGCTGCGGGGTTAGCCTAGCCCCGCACCTTGGCACACACTCTCAACACCTCTCCCTTCCTCTGCAGCCGCCACTACCCCATAGGATAGTTTCACGTGGAAAACTATAGCGTCGATCGCCGCCATTGGTAACGATCAAAACAAAGTGACTGGGAAAGCGGCCCTAGGATTACACACTCATTCCACATTTGGTCTCAGTGATTTTCCTTGTGAGATGTAGAGGACCACGAAGGCTGGCCACGCTTACCAACCTAGCCGAGACGTGTTTAGCCAGCATGTTTTCGTCTCTATATTAGGCAGTCTGGGGATAGTTTCGAGAGCCTTGTGCACCCTCCATATACCTCTGTCCACCCTCCCTAAGCCCCTACAGCCGTATACAAGACAGTGTCCTATTAGCGAAACTTTCCCTCTCGTTTTTGTTTCCTTCCCCTTCCTGCTCGCTTACCCTCCCCAAAGTTTATACCTCCAGGGGCCGCATCCTCCCCACCCATCCTCTTCCTCATCCTCATCCTCACCCCAGTTATGCCTCCTTCACTTCTCCCCTTCTCTCTCTCTCTCTCTCTCTCTCTCTCTCTCTCTCTCTCTCTCTCTCTCTCTCTCTCTCTCTCTCTCTCTCTCTCTCTCTCTCTCTCTCTCTCTCTCTCTCTCTCTCTCTCTCTCTCACCCTCTTTATTCCCCTTTCTATTTAAATTCTCCTCATCCATCCTCATTCTCACTCCAGTTATTTCTCCTTCACTCCACCCCGGCTCTCCCTCATCCATCCTCCTCATCCATCCACCTTCTCACCCCAGTTATGTTTCCTTCACTCCTCTCCTCTCTCTCTCTCATCCTGTTTTTCCCCCTTCTATTTACAACCATACCCATCCATCCTCTCTTCATCCCAGTTCAGTCCGTCTCCTTCACTCCTTCCTTGCTCTCCCTCACCCTGTTTATTTCCCTCCTATTTACATTCCTAACTACAGTTATGCATACGTGAGTGAATAGGGTTGAGGGTGAGTTACAAATTAAGCAGATATGTAGTTGTGGGAAATACGAGTGAAGGTTTTAAATGGAGGTTAGATAGATTTGTGGATGTTGTTGAGATTATATCTGTGTTGTGAGTTATTTGATGATGGAAAGGACCCTACACCCTCACACTCATTGCAATCTTTTATCCGGTAGCAGCGACGGGTCAAATTTGTGGTTTTACCGTGTACCAGCGACGGGTTAAATTTGTGGTTTTACCGTGTACCAGCGACGGGTTAAATTTGTGGCTTTACCGTGTACCAGCGACGGGTTAAATTTGTGGCTTTACCGTGTACCAGCGACGGGTCAAATGTGTGGCTTTACCGTGTACCAGCGACGGGTTAAATTTTTGCCATGATATAAACCCCCAAAAAAACAGATGATGCATAACTGATCACAAATGCGTTGATATATATTATGAAATGGTTTGCGTGGGTGATGATTTTTTCTCATTTTTCTCGCTTAGAGGGGTCTTTAAGAAACAGATCCCCGCAGCTTCCGGGTTAAAAATGTTGGAAGGTGTGAAATGAAATAGTTCCCCCGACAGGTTGCTTACTGAAACTTGAGCATACAGTGAGACGCATTTGTTGGGATAGATTTGTGGATGTTGTAGAGATTATATTAGTGTTGTGAGTTATTTGATGATGGAAAGGACCCCAATGCCATACGATTCTGGGCCCACATTTTCAACCGTTTCGACACCTTAGTACATCTAGTTAAAAGGGCTCTAGTAGAAGATATATGGATTTTTATGAGTGGTTTTAATTCCCTGGCGGTAGATGTTCAAGGTGTCTGTGCCATGAATGGGGAAAACACTTACGAGAGCCTGTTTTATCTTCTCTGGGGCCTTTGAACATATTAGTAACAAAAGCCATGAGCGTTGGAGAATAAGAGTCTTGATAATGATGTAAGGGAAATGATATCTTAGTGCGTGGTCTTGTTAGGGGTAGGGACGTTGCAGAAGGGTTAGTTTCTTATATATTTATTTTACATCAGAGGACACGGCTCAAGGGCAATAAAAAGAGTACCAAAAAAAGCCCGCTACTCGCCGCTCCTATAGAAGATAAAAGTAAAGAGTAGCCAAAAGAGAGGTCAATTTCTGGTGGAGAGGTTTCCTGACACACTCTTCTTGAAACAAATGATCCAATTATCGTATTTTCTGTATTGCTTTTGTCATAACTTTTTTTGTTCTTACTTGACTATCAATTTCCTTCTATCTTTCACATCCACGTCTATTTACTCATCAAATGGACCTTGTTTGAGTCTATACCACTTCTATTATATTCCTTTGAACACTACAACTACTAACAATAAGTGATGTAATGGCGATACTGAAGTAATTAACCGTAAAATATATCAAATTCTAATGTAAGTGAACTTGATGTTGAAGAAGGAGAAGTAAATGTTGTAAGTGATTCTGAGAGGGTGGAAAGGACAGCAGGGTACAGTGGGGAAGAGAGGAAGAAAGGAAGACTGTCAGAGGTGTGGGGTGGGAGAAGACGGAGAAGAAGAAGAAGGAGAAGAAGGAGAAGAAGGGGAAGAAGGAGAAGTAAATGTTGCAAGTGATTCCGAGAGGGTGGAAAAGACAGCAGGATACAGTGGGGAAGAGAGGAAGAAAGGAAGACTGTCAGAGGTGCGTGAGGGGGGCGGGAGGGGGTAAGGGGGGTGGGAGTGTCAGCATCAACCAGGCAGTCCGTCAGCTCTTAGGGGTTAAAGGTGCGTCTTGTCAGTCAGAGGGGGTGTAGGGAGAGCGGCGTGAGGGGGGCGTGAGGGGGAAACTCGAGGCTTGATTGGCAATAAAAGTTTCGTCTTGAAGAGGACAAAGTTGACTACAGAGTTGCGTTGATGACTTAGCAGGAGCAGATCTTTCTCCTTTCTTCTCCTATTCCTCCTTTTCTTTTCTCTCCCTCACTTTTCCCCCTTTTCCACTCATCCCTCAATCAATCGTCTGTTTTCTTTCCTTCCTTAATCTTTTCTCCCTCATTTTCTCCTTCCTTCTCCCCTTCCCCCTTTTCTTTTCTCTCCCTCACTTATCCTCCCCTTCTTCTCCTCTTTTTCTCTCATCCCTCAATCAATCGTCTGTTTTCTTTCCTTCCTTAATCTTTTCTCCCTCATTTTCTTCCTCTTCTTCTCTTCCTCCTCTTCTTTTCTCTCCCTTATCCCTCCCTCCCTCTTTCTTCGTTTTCCCTCTCTTTCTCTCATCCCTCAATCAATCGTCTGTTTTCTTTCCTTCCTTAACCCTTTTCTCCCTCATTTTCCTCTTCTTCTTCTCTTCCACCTCTTCTTTTCTCTCCCTTATCCCTCCCTCTTTCTTCTTTTTCCCTCTCTTTCTCTCATCCCTCAATCAATCGTCTGTTTTCTTTCCTTCCTTAATCTTTTCTCCCTCATTTTCTTCCTTTTCTTCTCTTCAACCTCTTCTTTTCTCTCCCTTATCCCTCCCTCTTTCTTCTTTTCCCCCTCTTCCTCTCACCCTCACTCAATCATCTGTCTTATTTCCCTCCTTAATCCCTTTCTCCCTTCTTTTCTTCCTCTTTTCTTCCTCCTTTTCTTTTCTCTCCCTTATCCCTCCCTCCCTCTTCTTCTCTTCCTCTTTCTCTCAACCCTCAATCAATCGTCAGTCTTCTTTCTTTCCCTCCTTGTCTTCCTCTTCTTTTCCCTCCCTCTCTTCCTCTTCTTTTCTCTCTCTCCCTCACTCATTCGTCTGTCTTCTTCCCCTTCTTAACCCTTTTCTCCCTCCTTGTCTTCCTTCTCTTCTCCCTCCTTCGCTTCCCCTTCCATCCCCTTCTTTTTCTCTATCTTCGTTCACCCCTCCTTCCTACCTTCTTTCCTTCCTCTCTTTCTTATACTTTCCTCACACCCTTTTTCTTCTTCTCTCTCAAGTCTACCTCCTCCCTAGTCCACCATCCTTCCTCCTCCTCCTCCTCCTCCTCCTCCTCCTCCTCCTCCTCCTCCTCCTCCTCCTCCTCTTCCGCTCTTCCACATTCCTGCCCTGAATCGTACCTGAAGTGTGAAAACAAGAGGACGAAAGAGGAGGAAGATGGGAAGAAACAAAAAGAAGAAAATAATGAAGATGAAAGGGAACACAGTATTTCAAGGCTCTCACGCCCTCCCTTCTTCTGCTTCCCTCGATAACAACAGAAGACGAAGAAACGGGAAACCAGAAGAAGAAGAAGAGAGAAAAAAATGGGAGGAGGAGGAGGGAAGAAAGAGAGGTATAAAAGAACTCCATGGAAAGAAAAAAAAGTGAAGGACACAGGATTGGGGGAAGGAGGAACGAAGGAGTTGGTGGAAGAGGACGGAGAGAAAAAAAAGATGGAAGGGAGGGAGGGAAGGTATAAGAGAACTGGAACAGGGAAAGGGAAAGAAAGTGGAGGGAAAAAAATGGGATGGGAGGAAGGAGGAAGGGAAGAAGGTGGAATTGAGCTACACAGAAAAAGGAAAAGAAAATAAAGAAAAAAAACAAGAGGGGGAGAGGCACAAGAGAACTACATAGGAAAGGGGAAAAAATAGAGGAAAAAAACAGGATGAGGAAGAAGGAAGGAAAGGAGGAGGTGGAAGAGAACTACATGGAAAAAAAGGGAGAGAAAGTAAAGAAGAAAAAAAAACAATATATATTCATGTTCAGAGAAGAAAAAAATAAAAAATTAAAAAGGGCGCGTGTGTGGGAAGGAAGGGGTCGAAAAATGAGAGCGAGAGAGAGAGAGAGAGAGAGAGAGAGAGAGAGAGAGAGAGAGAGAGAGAGAGAGAGAGAGAGAGAGCTAACTCCCCAAGTCCGTAAAAAGCTCAGGCGAGAAAGAGGCGCCCGAAGAGGAAAGTTTCAACGCTCGGGAACGAAAAACGAAACCACAAGAAAATATGGAGGAGAGAAACAAACAAACAAACACACACACACGGCGAGGAAGACAAAAACAAGTGGAGGACAAATATAGCAAAAAAAAAAAACGTTATGCACACTAAAGAGGAGGAGGAGGAGGAGGAGGAGGAGGAAGAGGAGGAGGTAGAAGAGGAAAAGGTAGGAAGGAAAACAGTATGAGGGAGAAGAGAGGAAACAAGAGGAAGGCTAAAGAGGAGAGACAGCAGGAGAAGGAAGAGAAAGAGGAGGAGAGAGAGGAGGAGGAGGAAGAGAAAGGATAGGAAGATAAACAAGAAGAGGAGAGAGACGAGAGAAGAGAAGAAAGCGGGAGGAAGGTTAAAGAGGAGAAATAGGAGAAAGAGGAAGAAGGGAAAGGGTAGGAGAGTCAACAAGGAAGAGGAAGAGGAATGTAGACAAGAAGATCAAACAGGAGAAGGAGGAGGAGGAGAGTAAAGAGTAGGATGAGTAAACAGGAAGAGGAAGAGAGAGCGAACAGGCAAGAGGCAGGAGGAAGATTAAACGGGAGAAGTAAGAGGAGGAAAGAGGAGGAAGGGAAAGGGTAGGAGAGTAAACAAGGAGGAGGAAGAGGAATGTAGATAAGAAGATCAAACAGGAGAAGGAGGAGGAGAGTAAAGAGTAGGAAGAGTAAACAGGAAGAAGAGGAAGAGAGAACGAACAGGCAAGAAGCAGGAGGGAGATTAAACAGCGCGTTACCCGGAAAATTCGCCTCCCCGCCATATTTAACCGTTTTATCGCCCTTTATCGGAAAATTCCCCGGACGATCCTTACAGTGAACCGGATACCGAGCACTTGAGTTCCGAACTGCCCTCCACCCGCTCCGAACACTTATGGACTGACCTCAAAACACGGGTGGACTTTACAACAAGGCCGCAGAAAATCACTCAGTTAGTTAGTTAGTGAGTGAGTGAGTGAGTGAGGGAGGGAGGGAGGGAGTTAGTTAGTTAATTAGTCAGTCAGTCACTCACTCACTCACTCACTCACGAATTAACTAACCGATTGACTGACTGACTGACTGATTGCCTCACTCAATCACTCAATCAATCAATCAATCACTTAGTCTATCATTTAATTCCTCCATTATTCATTCAGTGTTAATTTACGTTTCCTAAAAGTTAATCAGTTTGAGATATGCACGTAAGTCTGTTAACCCGTTTAATTTGTGATGTTTTGGTAACTGAGAGACACACAGACAGACAGACAGACACACAGACATGCAGACAGACAACAAAAAAAACATTATCTCCTTCCTTGCGGGGGATAATGAGGAAAAGGAAGACAGCTAACAAGAGGAGGAGAAAGGAGAAGAGGCAAAGGGAAAGCGAGGAGGAGGAGGAGGAGGAGGAGGAGGAGGAGGGTAAACAGGCGGAGGGAGATGAGGAAAAACTGAGGATAACAAGGAAAAGAAGGAATATGAGGAGGAGGAGGAGGAGGAGGGAGGGAGAGAAAGAGGGGAAATGAAACGAAAGAAGAGTAAAGAAGAAGAGGAGAAAATAGTAGTAAAGACGAAGATAAGAAACAGATCAGGAAGATAAGAAGAGAAAGCAAAAGGGGAGAAGAAAAGAGAGGAGAAGAAGGAAGAGGAATGGAAGGAGGGCAAACAAAATAAGAGGAAAGAAAGAGGAGAAGCAAGAGGAACAACACGAAGAATAAACAGAAGGGGGAGAAGAGGAGAAGGAGTGGGAAAACAGAAGGAAGAGGGAGAAAGGAAGGAGACAGAGGGGGATAGGAAAGGAGAGAGGAAGAGAGGTAAGGAGACAGGGGGAGAGGTAAAGAGGGAGGGGGTGAGGACAGGAGAAAGGGGGAGAAAGGAAGGAGACAGAGGGGGATAGGAAAGGAGAGAGGAAGAGAGGTAAGGAGACAGGGGGAGAGGTAAAGAGGGAGGGGGTGAGGACAGGAGAAAGGGGGAGAGGGAAGGGAGCAAGATCAAAATATTATGGAGATTTTACCGACAACAAGGGAGAGGAGGAGGAGGAGGAGGAGGAGGAGGAGGAGGAGGAGGAGGAGGAGGAGGAGGCGAGGCTGAAAAACACAGAACTTTATGAACAAAACACTTACACACACACAAACACATACATATAACATCCCCTCCCTTACCGCCGCCTCCCCTCCCCCTACCCCCCAGCACACGCATAGACACAGAGAGGAAAAGAACGCATGAATGTGAACGCTGGAAAAGTTAGCACAAAGTTCCTTATGATTAAATCTACTTGACGACAGTTTGCAAATGGTTGGCGAGAGAGAGAGAGAGAGAGAGAGAGTTAAAGAAAAGGAGAATAAAAAGACCAGTGATTGCATCTGTGTGTGTGTGTGTGTGTGTGTGTGTGTGTGTGTGTGTGTGTGTGTGTCTGTGTGTGTGTTCAGCCATTCCCTTCCTTTGTGTACGCGAATGAGCGAATGAACACGAGTGATTGCATATGAGTGCGTGCGTATGTGTGTGCGTGTGCTTGAGTGCTCTTCCCTCCCTCAGAGTGCGGGCTGGGGACGCGGGCGCGGGCGTGGGTGTGCGTGGTGGTGGTGCTGGGCGCGGCGGCGGGCGTGGGCGTGGGCGTACCGATGGCGCTGCGAGTGGACCCCGACGCCTCTTTCCCGCAGCGCCTCGCCTCGGCCAAGACGCTGCTGAAGGACTCGCCGCTCTTTGACGGGTGAGTAGGGGAGGAGGGAGGGGAGGGGGAGGGGGAGGAGGGAGAGGAGGGGAGGGGGAGTACGGGGTCTTGCGGAGGGATGTTGTGTTTGTCTGTTCTTATTATTCGTCTCCATCTTCGTTTTCTGTTTTCGTCTTCATCTTCATCTTGGTCGTCTTTTTATTCTTCTTCTTCTTTTTCTTTCATACTTTTTTTCATGAGGGTGAGGTTGAGTACGTTGTCTGGAGGGAGAGGTGGTGCGTTGTTGTTTTCTCTTATTCTTTTTCCTCGTCGTCGTCTTCTTCGCCTTTGTCCTCATCTCCATCTTCTTCTTGAGCGAGAAATGACTGTTGTTTCTCTACGACTATCATCTTTTATTTGTGTGTGTGTAAGATGACTGCTTCACTGTCCTTGTAATTAATTCGTCGTTTTGTCTCGCTATAATATTTGCCTTCTGTTTTTCTTGCTCAACTCTCAATTTTATTTCCTCGTATAATTGTCTTCTGTCCATCTGCCTGTTGTCTTTTTTTTCCTCCTGAAGGGGTGACTTGAATATCCACTCTTCCTGGTATGACTAAAGGAACATGGGAAAAATATGGGTGTTTAAATATGTATGCATGTATGATTAAGGATGGGGTTATGGGGAGGAAAAGCGGAGGAGGAAGAGGAGGAAGAGGAGGAGGAGGAGGAGGAGGAGGAGGAGGAGGAGGTGTTTATGGAAGAAGAACATAATGGGGACGATAAATAGGATGACACAAGGACGAGGACGAGGACGAGGATATGGAGGAGGAGGAGCGGACGAGAAGACCAGCGGCGGCGTGTGAGTTTCGTCTTTCCTCGCCTCGCCGCTCACCCTCATCAGCAGTAAAGACCCGCGCGACGAACGAGAGACACTTTCAAGGAACCTTAAGTCGCGTCCTCCTCTTCCTCCTCCTCCTCCTCCTCTTCCCGCCTTCAAGTATCGTCCCTCTCCCTTCATTGCCACCTTCTTCGTGTTCTCCTCCATCCGCTGCCTCCGCCACGCCGTCCACTTCTCGCGTCTGTACCTTGTCGTTGATGGTCTGTCCCTTTCCTTCAGTCTTTATCTTTCCTCACACCTCTGCCTCGCCAGCTCTTCCTTCCTTCACCTACGCGGCGTCTCAGCTGTGATTGTGATTGTGTTGCCTTTGGTAGTGTAGTGATTCTTCTTTTTTTTTTTTACAACAAAGGAGACAGCTTAAGGGCACAAAAAAAGGAAACAATAATAAAAAAAAGCCCGCTACTCGCTGCTCCTAAAAAAAAAAAGAATCAAAAGAGGTGGCCGAAAGAGAAGTCAATTTCGGGAGGAGAGGTGTCCTGATCTTGTGTTGTGTTGCTTTGTCCTTTCACTCAACAGCCACTGGAGGAAAATTGTCTTCTTCGTGTTGTTCGTCTGTTCCTGTACTGTTCCTTCTTCATGCCCTTCCTCCTCCTCCTTTCTCCTCCCTTCCTCGGCAACCCTCTCATGACCTCTCCCTCTCTCCCTCTCTCTCCCTCCCCGCCAGCCACAACGACCTGCCTTGGAACATCCGCAAGTTCATGCACAACAAACTCCACAGCTTCAACTTCACGGCGGAACTGAAGAAGCTCCGCCCGTGGTCCAGGTCCTCGTGGTCCCACACCGACCTGCCGCGCCTGAAGGACGGCTTGGTGGGGGCGCAGGTGAGTGAAGGAAGGGGACAAGTAGGAGGGATAGAGAGGGCAAGGTAAGGGAAAGGTTAGGTAGGTAGGAAGAAAGGGACAGGAGGGGGACAGTAGTGAGAGAGGGAGAGTGATGGGGACAGGGAGGCGGTAGGGGACAGGTAAGGGGAATAAGAACAATGTAGTGGCAGAGATGAGGCAGGGAGGAGGATTAGAGGGTTTGAGGGGGGCGCAGGTAATGACATAGGCATGAAATCGGCCGGGAAAAGAGTAGAATCAGCAAAAGGTATAACATGATTCGGTTATGTCTGGGATAGAGAGGGCATAATTTAGGTGCGGATAGAAGGGGAGAATGCTTGCCGAGGGTGGGGCAGGGTTGTTGTTTTTTTTGTTGTTGGTTTTTTTTTACGACAAAGAAGAAGACTCAACGGCAACAAAAAGTGCAAACAAAAAGCCCGCTACTCACCGCTCCCATAATAGACAGAAGTAAAGAGTAGCCAAAAGAGAGGTCAATTTCGGGTGGAGAGGTGTCTTGATACACTTTAAGGATGGCGGAGTGGTTGTAAGGCAGGGACTTACATCAGGTCTCCGCGTCAGCAAGTCTAACATGGTTTATGGCAAAGCTCTCTGGTCCAGCAGGTTAAGGTGTCTCACGTCCCAGGATCAAACCAAAGGGACATGCTAATTGGGTTACCAGGGTTATATGTGCGAAATGGATTAACCACCAACACCCCTTCTC
>NC_066544.1:14084780-14089780 GCF_024679095.1 Eriocheir sinensis
TTTCTTAGGGTTGTTTTTTTTTGTAACTTCCTTCCTTTCCTTTTCTTTTTTTTCTCCTGTTTTAGTATCTTCTTTTCCTTTTCCTTTCCTGATTTGCTTTTTCCTTTTCTGGTTTTCTTTTTCATCTCTTTTCTTTTTCTTCTACTTTTTCTTCATCTTTCTTTCTTCTTCTTCAGGCGGAAAAAGGCGGCGTGGTCATGATCAGCTTCTACAACTACTTCCTCACCTGTAGCGAAAAGGCGACTATCAGCAACGTCATAGGTAAGCAGCCCACAGGTGTAAGGAGACAGCTGATCATTGGTAACAGGTGTAGAGGAAGACAGGTAAACATTGACGTACCTGGTGTTTGGGCTTCCTCAGGTATGGATACTTTATGCTCTACTCTACTCTCTTTTAATCCACTCCTTTCCATTCCTTGTGTCATGGGTAAGTAGCTTTTACTCATTTTTCTTCTTCTTTTCCTCCTTTTTTTCCTTACTTTTCTTCATCTTCAATTTCATCATATCGTCATCATTATTTTCCGGTTTTGTGTGTCTAGTTTTTCTCTCCCTCTTTTTTTTTCCTCATTCTTTTTTTTTCCTCATTCTCTTTTTTCCTTTTTCCTCATTCTTTGGTAACAGGTGTAGAGAAAGACAGGTAAACATTGACGTTACCTGGTGTTTGGGCTTCCTCAGGTATGGATGGTCTATGCTCTACTCTCCTTTACTTTAATCCACTCCTTTTCCTTTCCTTGTGTCATAAAGGAGAAGGAAAGAAAAAAAGGAATGAGGGAAAAGAAAGAAAAAAAGAGGGCAGACATGGCAAGGAGGAAAATGATTGTGATTAGCTTTTACTTCTTTTCTTCTTCTTTTCCTCCTTTTTCTCATTCGTTTTCTTCATCTTCAATTTCGTCGTCATCATCGTCGTCATTATTTTCCGGTTTCATGTGCCTGGCTTTTTTTTCTCCCTTTTTTTTCCTCATTCTTTTTTTCCCTTTTCTCATTCCTTTTTTTCTCTCTCCTCATTCTTTTTCAATATCATCATCGTCGTTTTCCGCTTTTATGAGTCTGTTTTCTTTCTTTCTTTCTTTTTCCTTATTCCTTTCTTTTTATTCCTTCCTTTTTCTTCATTTTTTTCAATTTTATCGTCATCGCTTTCCACTTCCATGAGTCTGTTTTTCTTTCCTTCTTTTTTTATCCTCACTTTTTTCACTTCACTCTTTTTTTCCAATTCCATAATCGCCATCGTCCCCCCTTGATGTGATTGCCGTTTTCTTTCCTTCTTTCTCTTCCCTCATTCTTTTTTCTTCATTCTTTTTTCTTCTCCTGTTTTTCTTTCCTTCATTCTTTTTCCTCATCCTTTTTTCTTCACTTTTTTTTCTTCTGCTGCTTTTCTTTCCTTCTTTCTTTTTCCTCATTCTTTTTTCTTCATTCTTTTTTTTTCTTCTGTGGGTCGGTGAGATGAGTAATACGTGTTTCCGTTCTTTCCTTTTCCTCATTCTTTTTCTTAATTTTTTCTCTTCTGTGGGTCGGTGACGTGAGTAATACGTGTTTCCGTCTCCCTCTCCCCCCCTCCCCCCCCCCCTCCAGAGCACATCAATCACGTGAGGAAAGTGGCGGGAGTCGATCACGTGGGTATCGGGGCAGACTTCGACGGGATAAACATGTGAGTCAACCTCCTTATTTTTCTTTGTCTCCTTTTTTCTTCACTTTGATCTCCTCTTTCCTTTTCTTTTTAACACTTCTTTTCTTCCCCTTCACGCCTCTTCTTCCCTTCCATTTTCACTGTTCATCTTATCCACCCTCTTCCCCTTCTCCCATCTCTTTCCACCCCCTTTCCCCTTTTTTTTCCTTCTTTTATTCTCATTTTTCCTTCCCCTTCCGTTCCTGTTCCATCCCTTTTACAGTTATTTTTTTTTTATATTCTCTATCTTCTCTTTTCACACTCCTGTTTTCTAATTTCCCTTCCTATTTTCCCTATCTTCACCTTTCCCTTCATTTCACAGTTCCTCTTTTCATCCCTTCATTCCATTATTCCTAACCCTTTCTTCTTCTATTTGCGCCCTATTCATCTCCTTTCTCCTTTTCAATTTTCCTTCGATCTCCCTTATCTTCAACTCTACCCTTCCTTCCATTTCTCCACCATCTCCTTCCACTCCCCTACATCCTTTCCCCCTTCTCCATCTCACCTTCTATTTCCACCCTCTTTTCTCCTATCCTTCCTTTAATCTCCCTTTTATCTTCACCTTTATCCTTCCTTACATTTCTCCACCATCTCCTTACACTCCCCTTCACCCTTTCCCCCTTCCCCATCTCACCTCCCCTTCCACAATTGCCTTTACCCTTCCTTCCATTTCTCCACCATCTCATACCATTCCCTTCACCCTTTCCTCCTTCCCCATCTCGCCTCCCGATCCCCAGCAGGCTTATCAACACCCCTCCGTCCCCCAGGTTACCAGAGCGCCTTGGGGATGTGTCAGGCTACCCAACCCTCTTCGCGGAGCTCCTTGGGGACTCCTCCTGGACGCTGGAAGACCTGAGGAAGCTGGCGGGTCAGAACCTTCTCCGGGTGATGCGTGAGGCGGAGCAGGTGGGTGGCAGGGGACGGGAGAGGTGGAAGAGGGGAGGAGTGGGTGTGTGAGAAGTTCCTTTGACACTAAACACTGACTTTCAAATATCGGCAACTTTTGTATCCTTTTCGTTTTCTTCCTCAGTTTCTTTTTCCTTAATTTCTTCCTCGTTTTCTTTTTTTTCTTCTTTTTCTATTCTACAGTCTTTTTTTTATTCTTGTTCTTGTTTCTCTTCACTTCTTTTCTCTTGTGCCTTCTTCGTTTTCTTCTTCAACTTCTTTTCTCTAATTTCTTCTTCGGGTTTTTTTTCGTCTTTTTCTATTCTTCTCAGTCTTTTTTTTTTAGTTCTTGTCCTTGTTGCTCTTCACTTCTTTTCTCTTGTGCCGTCTTGGTTTTCTTCTTCAAGTTCTTTTTCTCTGATTTCTTCTTCGTTTTTTTCCTGTTTTTCTATTCTCCACAGTCTTTTTTTTTTAGTTCCTGTCCTTGTTGCACTTCACTTCTCTTATTTTCCTTATTTCTATAGAGGTGAAAAGTACTGAGGATAACTTGAAACGGTCTATTTTATTTTAATACAAAACCGTCTGACGCTTTCTATGATATTTACTAAGTCATTTGACCCTTACTAAAGCCATACAAAACCGTCTAACCCTCACTAAAGCCTTAATAAACCATCTAGCTCTTACTAAACCCTTACTAAATCGTTTGACCCTTACTAAACCATTACCAAACCTACTGATACGTACTAAAGTCTTAATAAACCATCCAGCTCTTACTAAACCCTGACTAAATCGTTTGACCCTTACTAAAGCCATACTAAACCGTTCTACCACTTCAAAGCCTTTAATAAACCAACCATCTTTTTAAAACCCTGACTAAATCGTTTGACCCTTACTAAACCATTACCAAACCTTCTGATACGTACTAAACCTTCTGACCCTTTCTCTGTGACTTTCTATTCATAACAACACAAGCTACATTAACCACCGATACGCTCTCATACCCACATCACAAGCTCTCCCTTCTAAGCCAGTCCCTTGATATCAGTTCCAGCAGCATCAGTTAGCCAGGCTCTGATCCATACGAGCTTGCCATGAACTATCCTCTTACGAATAAATATTAACATCCAGTAGAGTAGTTTTGTGTTAGTAGTAGTGAGGCGTAAGTATGTCAAGAGAAAAGGTAGTTGGAAGTGAGGTTTGTGGAATTTAATGTATGCGAAAGATAGTTATGAGGCGATGTTTGTTTCTGGGCTTGTAGTAAATGATGTCTCTCTTATGAATTTATGCTAACATCCAGTATACATATTTGCTGTTAGTGGTAGTATGGCGTAAGTGTGTTAGGAAAAAAGTATTTGAAAGTGAGTTTGTTGACTTTAACGCATGCGAGGAATAGTTGACAGATTCCCGCTAGTTTTTGAGTTGGTAACATAAGACTCTTTAGTTTCTGAGTTGGTAATAAATTATATATCTTGGTAAGGAAGAGAGAGCTTGAAATACGGCCGTCAGACACACTTCTTTTCGCTCGCATCTCTCCTTCATTTCCTCCAGTCCAATTCCATTTCTTCTCTACCTCACTCGTCTTTTTTTTCCCTCCCACGACCCGGCTCAGCTCGCCTCACGCCCCTGCCTCCCTCCCTCCCTCCGTCCTCTCTTCCTTTCACGGCCCCCTTGCTTCCTACTTCCATTCATTCAGCTATTTTTCATTTTTTTATTTTACTTCAGCCATTCGTTCCTTCTCTCTCCCTCTTTTGTGTTGCCTCCCTCGCCCCTCCTCTCCTCCCTCTTAGTCACTCAATCATCCCTCCCTCCTCATCCCTCACAGCCTCCATTACTCTCTCTCATCCCTCATATCTTCCCTCACATCCTCCTCCTTCCCCTCATACTCTCCTCGTTTTTCCCTCAAATCTTGCTTCTCTACCAAACGTACTCCTCATCTTCCTCTTCCTCACTGCCTCCTTATCCTTCACAGGTACGCCGGGACTTACAGGAGCAAGGTTTGAGGCCCTACGAGGAGGAGCTGCCCCCCGAAGCCCCTGGTGACTCCTCCTCCTGCTTCTATCGCTTCAGCAAGACCCCCAATGACTCAGAGTGAGCTGTGGTGAGTCGTGTAGTGAGTCACCTATGAAGTCACTCCGATTACTAAGTCACAGAAGAAGACGAAGAAAGACGAAACGAAGAAGAAAGAAGACAGACAAAGGAATGCGAGTTAAAAAAAGATGCAATAGAATGAAAAGGCAATGACAGTGGACTCAGGAAAAAAAAAAGTAGATGGGGAGGAAGTGGAGTAGAAGGGAAAGGCAATGGCAGAGGACGCAGGAAAAGAAAAGGTAGATGAGGAAGATGTGGAATAGAAGGAAAAGGCAATGATAGGGGAGACATAAAAGAAAAGGTGGATGAAGAAACGACAAGTAATAAAGGATGACGAGGGAAGTGGAAGACTGAAATACATGTGA
>NC_066544.1:14094780-14167642 GCF_024679095.1 Eriocheir sinensis
GACAGACAGAGGGACGCAGAATCAGACGTTAAGAGAGACAGAGAGACAAACTGATCGTGCCGTGAGGTGGTGCTTAAGTGCCTTGGGGAGCAGCGCGCGCCTCTATCTATCTTGTGCCTCCCTGCCTCACACACCCCACAAGACTCCCTCACCCAACCTCCTCCTCCACTCACCCATCCCCTCACCGTACACCAGCGTTGCCAGATTATCGTACTCACCACATTGTATTTGTCATTTTTAAGCCCAAACTCTCGTACCTTACCAAATAACGATAGAAAAATAAAGTTAGCGTTAAAATTGTTACTTCTCGATGTTGTTGTTATTTTTTTGCTATAGTTATCCATCCCCTCACCCTACACCCACACACTCACACACTCACACCTCAAGACACCCTCATCCAAGCTCCTCCTCCTCCCATCCCATCCCCTCACCCTACACCCTCCCACCCACACACTCACACCTCAAGACACCCTCATCCAACCTCCTCCTCCACCCATCCCATCCCCTCACCCTACACCCTCCCACCCACACACTCATACCTCAAGACTCCCTCATTCAACACCTCCCCTTACCCACCCACCCACGCCCAAGAACACCCTCCTCACCCCTCTCCCACTCCACTCCCTTACTAACTCCCCACACTCACCCCCCCCCTTTTTCATCCTCCCTCCTCCTCCCTCACTCAACCCGTGTAACCCTTCACCCTCTCACACATCCAGTAGCTCATCCGCCAACATACTAAACACCAAGGTCAAGATCACAAGCATCATACCAGCCCTTCACACATCCAACACAAGCAAATAAAAATACAAAATCACCTCATCCACTTCCGGTTATCTTTTTTTTCATCTTATTATATTTTCATTTTCAGTTTTAGTTTTAGAATTTTTTTTTAGAGAGAGAGAGAGATGGAGGAGGAGGAGGAGGAGGAGGAGGGAGGAAGAGGAGAAGGAGGAAGAGGAAGACAGGCTTACAATGGCACACGACCCTAGAGAAATACGTGAAGTGTGGTACAGAAGTTGCCTCGTCCTTAAGCCTTAGAGAACTTATATCTATTTACGGTCGCTGCAGCCATGGCTCTCAGTAAAGTAACGTTCAACATCCGCTAGCTAACATATGGATCGAGGTTTGGGTTCCACTGTGACTTGGATGGGTTAGTTAGTCTCTTTAACCAATTTACAGAGGTTCTCCCCTTACAATAATTCTATATCTAGTGCTAACGTATCTATCTATAACCCTCTATTAGTATCCATTATCTATTATTATTTATTGTTATCTTTTATTATTATCTATTATTTCTAAGCATCAAATCACTTCGTTAACAACCCCAAAACCTATTAGATATCTTTATATTCTTACTTAAATCATGATGTAGAGTCTCTCCAATTATTTATTTATATATTGCTAATCTATTCATCTAAAACCCTCTGTCACTTTTCAAATCCCTTCGTTTAAGCCATAAAAAAAAATATCATGTATTCCTTCTTAAAACCATGATATAGATTCTCTCCTCCTAATTCCACATCTATAGTGATTATCTGTTCAGCTATAACCGTCTGTAACGTATCAGATCCGTTCATTTCAAGCCTAAAAACGCCTTAGATCACATTATATCCCTTCTAAAAGCCTCCAATCCCCTTCACCTCTTTGTCACTCCCTTCATCCATTCACAACCACGACTATAACACAGCCCATGATCCTCCTTCTACTTCCCTTCCCTTCCCTTCCTCTCACAATATAACCCCTCCACACCCACACCCACTCCCTCCTCCTCCTCCTCCACATCGGTTCCACATTCCACGCGGGCCAGTCATGCCTCCCCCATTCCTCTGCCGTGACCCATGTGCTGCTACCCGGGGTTCTTTTGGGCTGGTTCGGTTCTTTTCTGGGTCTCCTCTCTCGGGTCCTCTTTCGGGTCCTGTTGGTTTCGGTTAAGATTGCTTTCTCGATTCCGCTTGAAGATTTAAAGTCCTTATTCCTGTCTTTTTGAGCATTAAGGGGAGGGGAGGGGAGGGGAGAGAGAGAGAGAGAGAGAGAGAGAGAGAGAGAGAGAGAGAGAGAGAGAGGAAATATGGAAGGCGAAGAACTAATTTCCTCCCTTCACAATGCCTCGTGTGTCCCCTGATTGCTGTAGAGGAGGAGGAGGAGGAGGAGGAGGAGGAGGACGAAAAGTAGGACGAGGAGAAAGAGGAGGACGAAGTACAGTTTCTCTCTCTCTCTCTCTCTCTCAAAATAAGAAAAAAAATCACGACTACAGATTTAGCTACTGGACCCAAATGACACATCCCATTTTCCTTTAAGATTTTGAAAGTGGGACGCAAAGAAAACGGAGCTGAGCGGGAGTAGCACATAAGGATCAGCGTGACACAAGCGGCCTGGATGCTGAACCTCTAGCAAACGATTCCTGCCAACACTATACCTTGATTTACCTGTGTCATCGTTAAAAATTGAGACGTATCCAAAATAGTTAAAGATTGAAAGAAAAAAATAAACATGATGAAGTATAAGACGAAAATGAGGAGAAAGAAACTATTTTAATGAAGCGGGCGATCAAAGTAGCCTCTGAAAAATGTGTTGAAATATAAAGAAAAACAGAAATACACAACAAAATACAGAAAACCGAAACAATAAAGAACATAAAATAACCAGAAACAAAGAAAGAAAAAAATTAAACATGATGAAATATAAAACGAAAATGAGGAGAAAGAAACTATTTTAATGAAGCAGGTGAACAAAGTAGCCTCTGAAAAATAGCTTGAAATATATAGGAAAACAGAAATACACAACAAAATACAGAAAACAGAAACAGTAAAGAAGATAAAATAAAATACAGAAAAATACAGACAAAATACAGAAAACAGAAACAGTAAGGAAGATAAAATAAAATGCAGAAAAATACAGACAAAATACAGAAAACAGAAACAGTAAAGAAGATAAAATAAAATACAGAAAAATACAGACAAAATACAGAAAACAGAAACAGTAAAGAAGATAAAATAACCAGAAACAAACGACACGCCACCTTAAGCATATGCCCAAAAATCTCCGCCCAAAAAATATTAGTTGAAGAAATTAGTTCAGTGTTAGTAAATATGAAGGAAAACACAACACGGCGAGGGGGAGACGAGGACGATGCCACACGCCTCGGAGACAGAACATAATTTCCTGAGAACGGCCGTATCGTGGGAGGACGCGGCGCTGAGAAGATAACTTACGAATGACGGAGGAAGAAAGGGAGAAACGGCGCGTGGAGGCGAGGGAAAAAAAGGAGGAGGAGCAGGAGGAAGGCGACAAAGAAAGAAGAGAAGGTACTGGGAGAGGAAGAAGAGGAAGGTGAGAAGGAAGAAAAGAGGGAAGAGAAGGGGGGAAAAAGGAGGAGGCGGGGGAAGGGGAGGAAAAGAAAGAGGGAAATGAGGAAGAAACAAAAGAAACAAAAAATAGTAAGATATGAAAGAGTAAATTGAGAAAGGGAGGAGGGATAAAGAGGACAGAGAAAGAGGAGAAGGAGAATAGGAAAAGGAAAAAGAGGAAAAAACACAAATACCAAAAAATAAAAAGAGAAGATGAAGGAGAAAGAGGAGAAAGGAGAGAAGAGGGGAAAGAGAAGAGAAAAAGAGAACAAGGAAGAAGAAACGTAAAGAGAAAAAAGAGAAGAAAACAAATAAAAAGAAGCAAAACATGAGAATGAGAGATGAAGGAGGAGAGAAAGAATGAAGCGAGGGAAAAAGAGGACAAAGAAGAAGGAGGAGGAGGAGGAGGAGGAGGGGGAGGAGGAGGGCTGGTGTGTGGGCGGCAGATTAATGGAGGAGTTACCCCACTAATCCCTCTTTCCATTTTCTTTGCACACTTTTTCGCGTTAGTCTTCATCGTCATCCGCTTCGTTCCGCCAAATTAATCTTTATCCCCCAAAATATTTCGCTCGTGTTTCGTAAATTCTCTCTCTCTCTCTCTCTCTCTTGCTCGCTCTATTTACATTTTCCTGGTGTTCTCTCTCCATACATCATTCTTTTTTTTTCCTCTTCCGTCCTATCATCACGTTCTCTTCCCCCTCTTCCTCCTCTTCTTCCTCTTTCTCCTCTTCCCTCCTCCATTTCTCTGTCGTTTATTGTTATTTACTTCCTCTTCTGTTTTCTTTTTGCATGTATCTATTTTTTTCTGTCTCGACTTTCTCTCTCTTCCCTTCCTTCTTCCTGTCTCTTCTCCCTTTTCTCCTCTCCTGCAATTCCTGTCATCCATTCTTCCTGCTTTCCCTCTCTCCACTTTCCTTTCTGATTCTTCCCCTTCCTTTTTTCTTCCTGTTTTTTTTCCTTTCCTTTGTCTTCTTTCGACCATTTTTCTTTCTTTCATTCTTTCTTTCCTTTTTATTCTTTACTCTTTTCTTCCCTTACTCTTTTCTCTTTCCTCCATTTACTCTTCCTTTCCTCCTACTTCCTGCATCCTCTACTTTCTCTTTCTCTTCACCATTATTCTTCCTCATATCCCTATTTCCACATTCTTCCCTCCTCTTCCACCTCCTTCCTTCCTTTCCTTCCCTTCCTCTCCCATCATATTCCTACCCTCCCATTCTTCCCTCCTCTTCCACCTCCTTCCTCCCCTTCCCTTCATTCCTCTTCCATCATATTCCTACATTCCCATTCTTCCCTCCTCTTCCACCTCCTTTCCTCCTTCTTATCCTTCCATTCCTTTCCTCCCCATCCTCCCCTTCTTCTCTATTCTTCTCTTCCTTTCCATCCTCCACTTTTTCTCCATTATTCTCTCCCTTCTTTTTTTCTCTCCTCTCCACAATGTTAACTTTCTCCATATTTCCTCCCCGTGTGCACATTCTCAGTTATCATGTGCACACGGGCGCCAAATTGGTACACACGGCCCACTGCTTGGTACACACGCCAGATGAAAAGTACACACGGATGAAAAGTACACAGGAATTTCAGGCGTGTGCGTATTTTTAGCGAGGTGGTGTACGTGGTTTTTAGAGAGGAGGATTACGTACATACACACACACACAGACAGAGAGACAGCCATTATACACACATACACAGACAATCATACATGCACAAACATACGTACACATACATCCAGATTTAACCTCATACATACATACATACATACATACATACGTATATACACATACAAACGAAAACAAACAGCCGCGCTAAAATCGACATCGTTGCCAAATCTATCTAACGAACAAATACGGAAACAGATCGACGCTATCAGTCACCCTTAATAACGAGACACACACACACACACACACACACACACACACACACACACACAAAACCCTACCCCCCCCCCCCCAACAACCTTCTCTTTCCCCTCAAAAAGCAAACAAAACAATGCACTTCTAAATACACAAAGTCTTCCTAATACTTTTCTCTGTCAATAACTTCCTAAAACCATAAAGGAAAGTTCAATAAGTTCAAAAGAAAACTAAAGAACAAGGAACACAAATACACAAAGAAACCCACTGAAAGGAGAACATCAGAGAACACACACACAAACACTTGAGTCCCCGTTGAAAAAGAGAACATAAGAGATCGTTTGAATGTATATGTCTAAAGAGAGAGGGCTTCCAATTCTCCTTCCACATAAGTTTCCCTCCGGCAGCTTCCTCAGGAGATACTTTAAGTCCCGCGGAGCTCTGAGCGGAGGGAGGGAGGGTGAGAGCCGGCCAGCGTCCTTCACCATGCCTGTCATCCTTCCTCCCTTTCTCCTCTTTCCTCCACTTCCCTTTCCTTACCCTCACTCCTTCCTTTCTTTTCCTATATTTTACTCTCCCCATTCGCTTACCATCAGTTGTCACCCTTACTCCCTTTCTCCTTCCTCCCTCCGCCCTTTTCTTTCCTCATATTTTTCCGTCCTACGCTTTCTTCGCTTTCTTTCAAAGTCTCTTTCTTCACATCGCTTTCCCTTTTTCCTCCTCATCCTTTCTCCTTCAATATATCCTTTTCTCCCTTTTCCATTCATATCTTCTAGTCCCTCCTCATCTTCCTTTTCTCATTTCCTTCATCTGTTTCCTTCACCTCACTTTCTCTCTCTCTTCTTATCCATCTCTTTCCTCACTTTATTTATTCCCCCTTCTCTTCTCTTCTCTTTCCTTTACACCTCCCCATCTTCTCCTCCTCACGCCCCAATCCCCTTCCTTTGATCTTTTCAGTCCACATAATTTTTCTCTTACATATTTCCCTCTTCGTTTCCCTTACTTTTCCTTATTTTTCTTCCACCCCTCCATCTTTCTCTTTTTTTGCTCCTTTTCGATCTTTCACCACTGGCCTTTTGGGATTCACGAGGAGAGGGACAGTTATTTGACTCTCTCTCTCTCTCTCTCTCTCTCTCTCTCTCTCTCTCTCTCTCTCTCTCTCTCTCTCTCTTTATCTTCCTATCTATCTACCTAACGCAAGGCTAAGGAATATATGTATGAATAAGAGGAATAATAGAGATGGATAGATACAGATAGATATAAATAGACAGATGGATAGATAGACTGACAGAATAAGGTGACAAACTAATGGAAAATAATAGATGGTGAGAAAATACAGATAGACGAATGGAGGGATAGATGGATAGACAGACAAGCGGATTGATGAGCTGATGGAAAGATGAATGGATGGGAGGTTTGATAAATAGACTAATAAATCAATGGATGAAAGAATGGATATACGAACGGATGAAATGACAGACAGACAGACAAATGTGTATATGGAGGGATGAATGGGATAATAAATTAGTAGATAATTAAGTGCTTGACTGTGCAGGTGGGAGCATGTATGAGTGTGTGCGTGTATGTATGTATGTGTGTATGTATGTATGTATGTATGACTGTACGTATGAAGGTAAAAAAAATTAGTAGGTCGACCCAGGTGTAAAAAGGACCTAAAAGTTAATTAGATGCGCAAAGGTAACAAAGGTGAGTCTTAAGCAGGTAACACTGAATTACCTGTCCATAATGAGAGGAGGAGGAGGAAAAGGAGGAGGAGGAGGAGGAGGAGGAGTCAAAAGAGGAGGAGAAAAATACAAAAATACAAAAAGATATGCAAAATAAATTATATAAGAAGGAGTTGGAGGAGGAGGAGGAGGAGGATGGAAGAAGAGGAAAAAAGAAAATGATAGAGGGAGAGAAAGAGGGAACGAAGGTGAGGGGAAGAAGAAAGAGAGGAAGAGATGAATAGAGGAGAGAGAAGAAGGGAAGGAAAAAGAAAGTGAAAGCAAAAAGAAAACAGAGAACGAAAGGATGAAGAAAGAGAAGGAAAGATAAGGATGGAGGGAGGGAGGGAGGGAGTGTCTTGAGGGTTTGTCTTGAAATATTCATGTCAGTTTGTTTCTATTCTGACCTTGCTCGACCTTCAGCTTCGGTCAAAGGTCAACAGGTGGAGCTATATCTGGGTACAGGTGAGTAAGGGAAGGCGGCGCAGGTGAGGGGGAGGAGAAGGAGAGGGAAGGAAAGAGAGGGAGAGAAGGGAGAGGAGAAAAAGGGAAAGGAGAGGAAAAGGGGGAGGTAAGAGGGGAGAGGAGAGAGGGGGAAGAGAATAAAAGAAGAGGGAAGGAGGGGGACGAAGGAAGGGAGGGAAGGGAGAGAAGGGAAGAAGGGGAGAGGAGAAAGGGGAGAAGAGAGAAGGGGAGAAGAGAGGGCGTGGAAGAAGAAAGGGAAAGGAGAAAGTTGAGAGGGAAGAGAAGAGAGGGGAGAGGAGAGAAGAGAGAGGGAGGGGTTGGGAGGGGAGAGGGGGGGGTATTTAGGTAGGGAACGACGCAGTGTAATAGGATGGTAATTAACTTGTGCTCTCTCTCTCTCTCTCTCTCTCTCTCTCTCTCTCTCTCTCTCTCTCTCTCTCTCATTGTATATATTAACCAGGATTATGTTATGAGATCCTCTTATTCCCCTTCTTCCTTTTTTTCTATTCCCTTTCCTTTCTTTCCCTTCTCTTCCTCTCCTTTTCCTTATCTTGCCTCCCTTTCTTTTCCTTTCCTTCCCTTTCTTTTCCTTTCCTTCCCTTCCCTTCACTTCACTTTTCCTTCCTCTTCTTTCCTTCCCTTTCCTTCGGCTTTTTCCTTCCCTTCAATTCCTTTCTCTCTCTTCTACGTGTCCTTTCATTTCATTTCCCTTTAGATTCCTTCCTTCCTTCCTTCCTTCTTTCCCTTCTCTCTTTTAACTCTCCTCCCTTTCCTTCCCTTCCATTTCCTTCCCTTTAGATTCCCTCCTTCCTTCCTTCCTTCCTTTTACTTCTCTCGTTTAACTATCCTCCCTTTCCTTCCCTTCCATTTCTTTCCAATTAGATTCCTCCCTTTCTTTCCTTCTTTCCCTTCTCTCGTTTACACTCTCCTCCCTTTCCTTCCCTTTAGATTCCTTCCTTCCTTTCTTCCTTTCACTTCTCTCGCTTACACTCTCCTTCCTTTCCTTCCATTTAGATTCCTTCCTTCCTTCCTTCCTTCCTTTCTTCCTTTCCTTCTTTTCCTTCTCTCGTTTACATTCTCTTTCCTTCCCTTCAGATTCCTTTCCCCTTCATTCCTCCCTTCAGTATCACATTCCCATTCCAGGATTCCCGTACGTAGCTTCTTTTTTTTTGCCTGTCATTCCTCCTTCGTCTCCGTTCCCAATTTTGAGTTCACTTCGTCCCAAAACTCGCCATTACTTCGTCGATTAAAGTCACGATCGCCACTGAAGATTCGACTCTCTCTCTCTCTCTCTCTCTCTCTCTCTCTCTCTCTCTCTCTCTTCTTCCAATTAGAGTCTGCAGACACTACCACCATCACCACCACCACCACAACCACCCCCACCACTGACATCTTCTTCCTCCTCCTCCTCCTCCTCCTCCTCGTCTTCTTGTCTCCTTGTCTTCTTCCTCGTTACCTCCTTTTTCTCCCCGTTTTCTTTTTCTGTTTTCTCTTTCTGGGTTTGGTTTCTTCTCGTTTTTCTTATTGTTTTTTGTTGTTTCTTTTCTTTTTTTATCTTCTTTTGCGTCTTGAATTCCTACCTCTGCATTTCCTCTCCCCTCTTCTCACTCTCCTCATCTCCTCTTTCTCTCTTTTTTTCTTCATTTTTCCGTTTTTCATCTTTTTTTTCATCTTCTTAAACTCTCATTTATTCATCCTTTCTTCTCCTCCCCTTCAACTATTCTGCGCTAACTCTCCTCACCTTCTTTTTCCTCTTGTTTCTTGTTTTCTTCTTTTTCTTCGACATCTACGTCTTAAGCTCCTACCCCTTCCTCCTTTCTCCTTTCCCCCTCCTCCTGCTCCTTTCTTCTCCTTCCCTTCAACTCCTCTGCGCTAACTCTCCTCACCTCCTTTTTCCTCTTGTTTCTTGTTTCTTCTTTTTCTTCGACATCTATATTTTAAACTCCTACCCTTTCCTCCCTTCTCCTTTCCACCTCCTCCTGCTCCATTTTCTCCCCTCCTTCTCCCCTTCCTAACCATATCCTTCGCCTCATCCTCATCCCTGGTCAAACATAAATATCTACTAGAGTCTTAATGCTTCCCTCACCCTCCACTCAGCAATGTCCTCGTCAGCACTTAACGTCAGCACTGCGTCTATGTGTGTCAGCCAAGGTCGTGCTGGTAGAGTACGAGCCTGGCGCGGCCCTCGTGGCTGACTTTATCCCTTTGCCTGCCAGGGTCGCCGCTAGGGGCCGTGTGTCAGCTGTTTGTAAGGGGTGAGGAGGAGACGAGGGAAGGGGGAAGGGGAGGGAGGAAGGAAGGGTGAAAGGGAGGAAGGGGGAGGAGAAGGGAGGAAGAGGGGAAGGGAGAAAGAGGGGAAGGAAGAAGGGAAGGGAGGGAGGGAGGAAGAGGGGAAGGGAAGGGAGGAAGAGGGAAGGGAAGGATGTCAGCTGTTTCGTACTCCATCTCTTTCTCGCTCTTTCCTTCTCTCCCTCTCTCCTTTCTGTCTGTCACCATCAAAAGGAGGTGAAGGAAAGGAAAAGAGATGTACCTTCCTCTCTCTCTCTCTCTCTCTCTCTCTCTCTCTCTCTCTCTCTCTCTCTCTCTCTCACGGACCGGAAAATCTCAAGGGGTCAGATTCTACGGGCTGGAGAGGAACATCTTCTTGAGGAGTTGAGAGAGGAAGGTGGGAAGATAAGGAGGGAGGGAAGAAAGGAAGAGGCAGGAGAAGGGGAGAGGAAGGGAGAGAGTATATAAAGGAAGGAAGGAAATGAGGTGAGATAAGGATATGGAGGGAGTAAAAGGGAGAAGGAAAGACATTAGGAGAGGAGAGAAAACTAGAGAGGAGAAAGAAATAAAGGAGAAGGGGTTAGACACAGAAGAGAAAGTATTAAAGAAGAAGGGGAGAGGAAGGGAGAGAGTATATGAAGGAAGGAAAGGAGGTGAGATAAGGATATGGAGGGAGTAAAAGGGAGAAGGAAAGACATTAGGAGAGGAGAGAAAACTAGAGAGGAGAAAGAAATAAAGGAGAAGGGATTAGACACAGAAGAGAAAGAAAGTATTGAAGAAGGAGAAAAGGGAGAAGAAGGGAGAGAGTATATAAAGGAAGGAAGGAAATGAGGTGAGATTAAGAATATGGGGGGAGTAAAAGAGAGAAGGAAAGACGTAAGGAAAGGAGAGAAAACTAGGGAGGAGAAAGAAATAAAGGCGAAGGGATTAGACACAGAAGAGAAAGATAGTATTGAAGAAAGGAGAGAAGGAAGGAGAGGAGAGAAAAGAAATAAGAGAAAGAGGTTATTACAGACAGAATGGAAAATGGGAGTAGGAAAATGTGGAAAAAAAAAAGAAGATGGAGGTTAGAGAAGACGGAAATATATAAAGAAAGAAAAGAAAAAAAGAAGAAAAGATAAAAGGAATGATGGAAGAAAGGAAAATAGGTACAATAAATAAGACGAGCAAAAAATAGGAAACAAGAAAAATGGTGAAAGAAGATAAATAAATAGGAAAAAAGAAAGGAAAAGAAAAAGGAGTAGAGAAAGAAAAAAAAAAGTTAAGAAGTAGAAGCAAAGAGGAAGAGAAAAAAAGAGAGTGGTAGGAAGATGAAAAGAGTAGAGAGTTGGAGAAGACGATGACCTCTTCTTCCTCCTCTTCCTCCTTCCTCTTCCTCTTCCTCGGCCCTCACAAATGCCCTCCGATCCCTGCGCCCATAAACTTCATCCACCTCTTCTTCTCTTCCACCTCCTCCACGTGTGAACCCCATATTTTTTACTCTCTCTCTCTCTCTCTCTCTCTCTCTCCCAAAATACGCTTTCAGACCTTCTATTTATCTCTCGACATTTCGCGAACAAGACCAAAAAAGTTTAATCATAGTCCTCTTCC
This sequence comes from Eriocheir sinensis, assembly GCF_024679095.1. Classification (NCBI taxonomy): domain Eukaryota; kingdom Metazoa; phylum Arthropoda; class Malacostraca; order Decapoda; family Varunidae; genus Eriocheir; species Eriocheir sinensis. Next base: position 14,106,028 of record NC_066544.1, read on the forward strand.
TCTTCTTCTTCTTCTTCTTCTTCTTCTTCTTCTTCTTCTTCTTCTTCTTCCTCCTCCTCCTCCTCCTCCCCCCACAACGACAAGCAGACAAACTTGGTCGCACATAAAGAGTGAAGCATCGCCGAAGTTCCTCCTCCTCCTCCTCCTCCTCCTCCTCCTCCTCCTCCTCCTCCTCTGCGTGGTGCATGACGGGAAAACGAGGTCACGTGGTTCAGGCTGTAAGAGGACGAAGAATAGGGGAGGGAGGCGGAAAGGGGAGATGAGGGAAGAGGAGGGGTGAGGGAAGGTAGGAGAGAAGGAAGAGGAGGTAGAGGAGGAGGAGGAGGAGGGAGAAGAAGGAGGGAATAAAGGGACGGAAGAGGGGCCAAGTAGGGTGAGTTTGGACACGCTGGACCGATGGAGGGAAAGAAATGACTGGGGACGAAAAAAAAATCAGACTGAGAGAGAGAGAGAGAGAGAGAGAGAGAGAGAGAGAGAGAGAGAGAGAGAATTCGTAAAGGAGAAAAAAAGATACCAATGGAAAAAAAAAGAATGGAGACAGCGAAAGAGAAAATTAAAAAGAAATAACGATAGAAGAATGAGAAAATGGATGAGGAAGAAAAAAAGAAAAGAAAAAACATAGAAAATTAAGATAAAAAAATAATGAGAGAAACACGTGATGGTTTTACTTGAAATATCTAACTGAAGGAAGATAAACAAAAAAAAAAAGAAGACAACATAAGAAAACAAGATTACAACATTGAGTAGCGGGCTTTTTTTCACATTTGTTTCCTTTTTTTATGCCCTTGAACTGACTCCTCTGCTGTAAAAAAAAAAAAAAAAGTTTCACAATATAAAAAGAAATAAGAAACAACAAGAAAGAACAAGAGCAAGACCAGAAGGAGAAAGACCAACTGGAGATGATCGTGTCACCAAACTTTATAGCAACAGACATTAACACGGTCGGCGATCATCCTGGGCTCATAACAGGACGAACTACCACTTGAGGCCGACACACCGCGCGCCGCCCCCCTCCTACGTTACCCTGATGAGCCCACCTGCCCGTTTTTACCTGGCAGGGGAATGAGGCGTCTGCAGCTTTTTATTGCCGAGTAAACAACGCGGTGAACAAGTAAAACAGTGAGTGGTTGAGGGTGTTATTGCTGTGTGTGGAGGGGGGGGGGGGGAGTGTTTATGTGTGAGTGTAGGTGTGTGTGTGTTCTAGCTTCATAAAAATAATACACACACACACACACACACACACCATCACACACAGGCTCATAACACCGCCAAAAGTTAAAATTAAATTAATATCATATGAGGGAAACTTTTATAAAATCCAGAACATAAAATTACCAAACAGAAACCTCTACGACTATTAAACACACACACACACACACACACACACACACACACACACACACACACAGAAGCAGTTATTTTTTTATATTTTTTTTTTCCTTTTTACGCTCTATTCACATCTCTACCTTTCCCTGCTTCCATTTTTCCCCCTTTAATGATAGCTGTAAAATGTCACTATACATGATACCAATATTTTTATCCCCGTTGTAACAATAGTATATGCGGCAAACATTATAATTACATGGTGAACGAAATTACATCTGCACGCTTTGACAGGTCACCCCCTCTCTCTCTCTCTCTCTCTCGTAAATCCGTTATCAGAGCCGCGATAACCCAACGCAGGTTAAGATTTAGTGGACCGAGTCTCTCTCTCTCTCTCTCTCTCTCTCTCTCTCTCTCTCAACAGTAGGAAGAAAATAAGAAAAAGCGGTGAGTGGCGGAGGAAGAAGAGCTGAGTGCATTAGACTTTCTCGCTGTAAAAACAACTCTGGGCATGTCAACGAAGATAAAACTCCTTCGTCGCAACACTCCACTATTTTACCCACCACAACACACGTCTCTGTAACACATGATGGCAATATTTAGACGCGTCGAGCAAGGGAAACTGACATGGAGGAGCTGACTGCGTGGGTAAGTGAAATGCGGCAGCCTGGCACCGTAGAGTTATCCCCGCCTCCAAGGAGTACAGATTCCGTGTGACGGTTCAGACACCACCGTGAACCCTTCAACTTCACACTCGCTTGACGAAGTTAGCTTTGGCCAAGTTTACACGATTAAAGGTGGAAGACAGTACTCCTTGATTAAGTTTGTTGTAATGAAGTTAGCAAGAATATTGAAAGAAAAAACAGAGTAATCCTTGAACACAATTACTCGTATACTTAAAGTGGAGTAAGTCAAATAGGGAAGCACACACACACACACACACAGTACCCTCCACCACACTGTCATTATGTTATTCAAGTTTCAAGCGTTTCAGTGCAAAGTTCTTCCCCGCGTGACGCCTCGGGTAAAATTATGATTCTCTTGACAAGGTTTTCGCGACTCTGACTCCCTCCCTCCCTCAAATTACGTAAGTCGGCACTCCCTGAAAACTTGTCTACCGGCTTGACGGCGTGGGAATCATGTGTCTTGTCGCCCGGGGAAGTGAAGTGGGGATGAAGAACCTGACGTTAAATATATCTTTACCAAAACGTCTTAAAGATAGTTACACAAGAACATGAAAATAACGAGAGAATTTAGTTATCGAAGAAATATTAACGATTAGGACATTACATTTCTTCTACCACCACTACTACTACTACTACTACTACTACTACTACTACCACTACTACTTCTACTGACAAAACATTTATTAGTATTTTTATGATCCGTTTCATTACCATAAGTCCATAAAATCACCATATAAATATATCATTATCCACAATATTTTCAACCATATTAGCATCAGAATAGTACCCGCCTTCCTGTCATTAATGTTGTTTGTCATCATTAGACATGTCGTGATGATGAAAATGATGACTCTCTCTCTCTCTCTCTCTCTCTCTCTCTCTCTCTCTCTCTCATCTTTCTTCTTTTATATAACCCTTCCTTTCCCATTTTGAAGACGTATGACCGTGTTACGTGTGTGTGTGTGTGTGTGTGTGTGTGTGTGTGTGTGTGTGTGTGTGTGTGTGTGTGTGTGTGTGTGTGTGTGTGTGTGTGTACATGTGCGATGGTTGCTTACTTCTTTACCACGTGACTCCACCTCTCCTCCTACACCTGGCTGAGCTAATTAAGTATGTATTCCACTCTCTCTCTCTCTCTCTCTCTCTCTCTCTCTCTCTCTCTCTCTCTCTCTCTCTCCGCGGGGTTCATATCCTTCAGGCGGTCTAAGGAGGTTTAGGAAAAAGAGGAGGAGGAGGAGGAGGAGAGTTGGAGGAAAGAAGAGTTGTCTGAGGAGCATAGCTGGAGGGAAAGGAGAGTAATGAGAGGGAGGGAGAGGAAAAAATAACTGAGGTGGAGAATGGTCTCGCTCTCTCTCTCTCTCTCGTGTTAGGAGGAATGAAAAAGATGAAGGAATGCGTTTTCTTATTACGAGCTCTCGAGAAGAAAAGGTGGAAAATAGTCCAGAGAAAAAAAGGAACCCGTGTTTGTTTTATATGTATTGCAAGGGATGGGGATAAAGAGAAATGTGTTAAGAAAAATAAATGATAAAACAAGGAAATAAACAGTTAGAGGTAGAAAGAAAAAAGAAACTAAGTAGGAAGAAATAACTGAATGAGTGAATGAAACAAAGGAAGAAGGAAAGAAAGGAAGAAGAAAGAATGAGTGAATGAAACAAAGGAAGAAGGAAAGAAAGGAATAAGAAAGAATGAGTGAATGAAACAAAGAAAGAAAAAAGAAAGAAAGGAATAAGAAAATGAAAGAAAGAAGGAAAGGGGAAACAATAAACAGGAAACATGGATACATACAGATAGATAAAGATGGACAGAATGAATGGTGCAGATAAACATATATATACAGGTGGATAGGTAGATGAACAGACAGGTAGATTGATGGAGCAAAATATCTAGTTACGCATTTCTTACGTTATATTTCTATGGTGATTTTATTAACTTATGATAATGAAACTGGTGATAAAAATACTAATAAATGTTGTTTCGTCAGTAGTAGTAGTAGTAGTAGTAGTAGTAGTAGAAGTGGAAGGAGGAGTGTAATGCTCTAATCGTTAATATTTCTTCTATAACTAAATTCTCTCGTTATTATCATGAAAAGTTATTGAAAGGAAAAAAATGGAAAAGGAACACCACGCAAACAAATATAAAGGAAGAAAAGGAGAAAACTCATGACATTCGTAAATTCGCAAATCAATGACTAAATCTATAAAGTCTCTCTAATACGGCTTTGAATGCATTAATTTCGTCCACGTATAGACCCAATTAAATGAAGCCACACCACCATCACCACCACCACTATTATCACCATCATCACTATCATCATCTCCATCAACTTCCGCCTTCTACACTCACGAGACTAATTACTAATGATGATGATGATGATGATGATGATGAACAAGTGAAAAAAAAGACAAACACAGACGGAGAAATAAAAGAAAATGTGACAGGATATGAGAGAGAGAGAGAGAGAGAGAGAGAGAGAGAGAGAGAGAGAGAGAGAGAGAGAGAGAGAGTGTGTGTGTTTGCGAGATAAAGTGTGTGAGGGAAGAGGAGATGCAAGTATGTATGTGTCTGATTGTGTATGTCTGTACGTGGGTGGGTCGTGTGCGTGTGTGTGTGTGTGTGTGTGTGTGTGTGTCTAAGCTGCGTGTAGGTAGGTCGAGAAGTTCAGTAGCGCCGCGGTCGTCGTAGAGAGAGGACGTACGTAACATCGCTCTCTCTTTCGCTCTCTGGCCGTGAGCCGTGATAACAAGTGCAGTGCCAGCCTCTCCCTCCCTCCCTCCCTCCCTCCTTCCCTCTAGCATCACTTTCCTCGCGGTAAAACTCTCACCCACACATGCTACTAACCCGTGGAGAGGAGGAAAAAAACGTTAAGATTAAAACGTTTGCCAGAAATAAGAAAGAGAAATGAATTAACCCTTTTTGTGTGTACGAAGAGGAAACATGCGAGAGCTAACGTGAGAGGTGTTGTGGTGCGTTGCGGTGGGACGGTGAGCTGTGTGTGTTGTGTTGGGTGTGTTTGAGTGGAGTCGAGGCGCGCGGTGATGAGTGTTGTGAAAATGGTGCGTCAACTGCAGTGATGAAAGAACGTGTTAATTGTAGCGAACAGGAAAATGGGGAGAAAGAGAGAAAGAGAGACAGAGAAGCAGGCAGACAGAAAGACAGGGAGGAAAACAGCAACATGGGGGGAGACAAAGAGACAGAGAAACAAGCAGACAGAAAGACAGTGAGGCAAACATGGAGAGAGAGAGAGAAAGAGAGACAGAGAATTTGACAAAGACAGGGAGGCAAACAGCAACATGGAGAGAGAAAGAGACAGAGAATTAGACATAAAGACAGGGAGGCAAACAGCAACACGGGAAGAGAGAGAGAAAGAGACATAATTAGACAGAAAGACAGGGAGGCAAACATCAACATGGGAAGAGAGAGAAAGAGACAGAGAATTAGACAGAAAGACAGGGAGGCAAACAGCAACATGAGTAGAGAGAGACAGAAGGAAAGACAAAAAGACAGCAAGGAAAACAACTTAGGGACAGAGACAGAGAGAGCGAGAGCGAGAGACAGAAACAAACACACAGAAAGACAGCAAGGCAAACAGACATAGACAGATACAGACAGACGTACATACAAACATGCAAACATAGACAAACACAGATACAAACAAACAGAGAGACAACACCGACTGATTGGCTGATTTACTTACTGTTAATTGAAAGACTGACAGACAGACAGACAAACAGAGAGAGAGAGAGAGAGAGAGAGAGAGAGAGAGAGAGAGAGAGAGAGAGAGAGAGAGAGAGAGAGAGAGAGAGAGAGAGAGAGAGAGAGAGAGAATCAACAAGTGTTCGATTTCGAGTTTTTTTTATTCCCTTCACGACACACACACACACACACACACACACACACACACACACACACACACACACACACACACACACACACACACACACACACTTAAACACTCATTCAAAACTCCCCTTATAACTCAACGCAAAACACCAACAAAGGAAAGCGAACACAACACAAACACACACATAAACCCCGCTCTAATAAGACGTAAAAGACCCCCCTGAGAAAGAGAGACACGGAAAAGCCAGAGAAACAAGTGAGTCCCGCCGCCTCGCTCCGTCAGCCTCTCGGTGGGACTGTGGACACCTGGAACGAGTGGAAATGTGAATTGTGTTCGTCGGCGTTTAATTCCCCGAGCGACGAGAGAGAGGGAAGGAAAGGACGGAAGGAAGGAAGTTGGGTGAGAGAGAAAGAGGTGGGATAGAGTATGAGAAAGAAAGAGAAGGAAAGGACGGAAGGAAGGAAGTTGGGTGGGAGAGAAAGAGGTGGGATAGAGTATGAGAAAGAAAGAGAAGGAAAGGACGGAAGGAAGGAAGTTGGGTGAGAGAGAAAGAGGTTGGGTAGAGAAGGAGAGAGAGAAGGAAAGAACGAAAGGAAGTTGGATGAGAGAGGGAGAGAAGGGGAGAGGTAAAGAATGAGAAATAGAGAGGAAAAGCAAGTAAAGTGAGAAACAGAGAGGGGGGTAGGGGCAGAGGACGAGAAAGTGAGTAGGAAAGTAAGGAAAGACGGAAGCGGAGTGAGAGGAGAGAGCGGGAGAAGCAGAGGATGAGAAAGAGAGAAGGAAAGGAAGGAAGGAAGGAAAAAGACTGAGAAATAGAGAGAGGGAGTGGGGTAGAGAATGAGAAAGCGAGAAGGGGGATGGATAAAGAATGAGAAAGAGAGAGAGGGGTACGGAAGTAAGGAAGCAGAGAGAGAGAGGGAGGGGGGGAGAGAAGGGTAGAGAAAGCGAGGAGTAGGATGAAGAATAAGAAAAAGAGAGAAGTGGGTAAGAAAGGAAGGAAGAAAAGTGAGAAAGAGAGAGAGAGGGTTGAGAATGAACAATGAGAAAGAGAGAAGGAGATAGAAGATGAGATGAGTTTGAAAGCGTGAAGGAGAGATAGTTTTGGAGAGATAACTAGACCGATAACGAAAGACACGGAAAAGATATCTCAAACTACCAAAACGAATGAAGAGGAGTGAGAAAGAGAGGCAAAGAGGATAAGTTGAGTTGAAAAGTGTGAGGGAGAGATAGCCTTGGAGATACTATGTGGATAACTAGATAAGAAAAAGATATCTCATATTTCTTGACAAAACGGAGACAGTGGAGTGAGAAAGAGGGTTAGAGGATGAGTTGAAAAGTGTGAGAGTGAGATAGCTTTAGAGATTGATATTTTTTTTTACAACAAAGGAGACAGCTCAAGGGCACAAAAAAAAGGAAACAATAAAAAAAGATCCCGCTACTCGCTGCTCCTAAAAAGAATCCAAGGAGGTGGCCGAAAGAGGGGTCAATTTTGGGAGGAGAGGTGTCAATTTTAAAGAAAGGTCTCTCTCTTCCTCCCTGATAAATTATTCAAAACATTCTACAAAAAAGTCAAATATCTACTTCAGTGTCAAAACGAAAACCAAAAATGCAAAGAAAACGAAGCCAAAATATTCCCATGTGATGTAGTCTTGCAAATACTTCGTTCTCGACAACACAAACTAACCGAGAAAAGACAGAATCACCTCCACGATCACGCCTTCCCTTTGCATCGACCCCACCCTTCCTCTAGACTCCCTGTTCTCCACCCATCCAGCCTCCCTGTTTTGTGTCTGTCCGTGGCCACCTGTCCGCGTACACCTGCCGAAGCCTCTACCTGGGCGCTGCCGGCAATATCTTATCCGTTTTCTCTCCCTTTTCTCTTTCTCTTCTCCCAGGAACGCTTTTTTCTTTCTCCCGATATCGCCTGGACACGGAAAATATACGTTCCTTTACTTTTCTTTATTTACTTTCTTATTCTTGTTTCTTTATTATAGTTTTCCTTATTAATGCGTTTTTTTCTCCTCTCATTTTCTTTTTCTTTTCCTACGAACGCTTTTTCTTTCTCCTTGATATCGCCTGGCCGCTGAAAATACGTCCCTTTACTTATTCTTCTTTATTTCCTTTTTATTCTTGTTTTCTTTATTATAGTTTTCCTTATTAATCCGTTTTTTATCCTCTCATTTTCTCTTTTTCTTCTCCTACGAACGCTTTTTTTTTACCGACCAGGCGCTGAAAATACGCCCCTTTATTTATTCTTTCTTATTTCCTACTTATCCATATTTTCTTAGTATTATGATCTCTACTCAATTAATTTCTTCTTAACACACTCGTTCCATTAGCGCCCTTCAAGTCCCTCCTCTTCCCATTTTCTTTTTCCGAACACTTCCTATTTTGATATTACTACGATATTTATCTTTTTCGAGCACTTCATTGCAATACTACGGCAACATTTTTTTTTCCGAACACCAGACAAACAAAACAGAATAGCAAAATGGTACAAGTTCGTATGGAGTATTCGAACCTCTCTCCCCCCCTCATCTGTGACCTAACGTAAGCTGGGAAGCCTGATGAGTCACCGAGTGTGTGTGTGTGTGTGTGTGTGTGTGTGTGTGTGTGTGTGTGTGTGTGTGTGTGTGTGTGTGTGTGTGTGTGTGTGTGTGTGTGTACGAGTGTCTTCTTCAGTCTTTTCCATTCTCTCTCTCGTAGCATCTTCCCTCCACACTAGACATCGACCCAAGAACCGAGGAAAAAGAGGTTAATATGAAGCGACAACCTTCCTTTATTTCCTTCAACTGTAATTTAAAGTGAACTGGGAAGCCTGAGAAAATAGTCGTGTGTTCGTGTGTGTGTTTTTTACTTGCGTTACTCCCCTCGAAGAATATTCACAAACTCTACTAGGACCCAAGACTGAAGGAAAGTGGTTCATATGGAGCAACAGTCTTTATTTATCTCCCTCAACTGTGGCTTAAAGTGATCCTTGAAGCCTTTGGAGTGCATGTGTTTGTGTTTCTTTTCTTCACTTCGCTACAACAATCTTTCCATACACAACTACGAGAGAGGGACTTCCATGGAGCCTTCATCGCCCTCTCTCCCTCCACTGTGACCTAAAATGAACTGGGAAGCCACATGAGTTAACCGCGCGTGTGTCCGTGTGTCTGCGCGAGTGTCTGTGTGTCCGGCAGCATGGCACGCCTCCCCCCTGGCACCCCCACGCTGCTCTGGCCTGCCCTCCTGCTCGTCACCGCCGCCCACCTGTTCCTGCTGCTTCTACCTGGCGTCACGGCCCTCCCACCTGTCATTAGGATAGGTGAGTATGCGTTTTTATGTCTTAAGCTCACCCTATGGTACCGGTAGGCTTTCTTGGTGGGGCATGATGGTCAGCCCCAATATGTTATGGCGCTGGTCAAGTGTTTATAGTGATGCCATCTTGCTTGCCTCATGCCAGCCCTAGGAGCTCATCTCTGATCCCCTCTTTTGAGAGAGAATCAAGAGTCCAGGTTGATCGGTGGTCTCCTGGACAGCGTGTGGGTAGCCTTAAGGCACTCTGCTGTGACTGAAAAATCCCATCTAGTGGCGGCGGGCGGGACGCAAACCCTCCTCCTGGACGCCGCGCCGACACGCTAACCACTCAGCCACTGCCTCCCCCATACCTAATAAGCACTTTCATACGTACCGTGAACCACCTTTTTTTTAAGATAACAATCATCTGCCATTTTTCTACATTTAAGTACAGCATAGTTATAAAAACATACATATTTTTTTCATATACCAAGACCATAGACGCTTTTTCTTTGGGGCAATGACTCCCATCTGCCGTTTTCTAATATTCAGCGCAGCATAACCGTAAATATGAAACCTAATTTTTTTACATGAACTCCATAGAAGCATTTTTCGGGGGGTGGCAATGACTACCATCTGCCATTTTACGATATTGGGTGAAGCAGAACTCCACAAAAAATCCTACATATTTATTTTAACATACACGCCCATAGACGACTCTTTTTTTTCTTTTTTTTTCTGGGGGGGAGGGGGGGTAATGACGCCCATCCGTTGTGTTCCTGTGTCTGCAGCGCCACCAGCCTAACGATCGCACGTGTTTTTCCTCTCGTATAGGCAGCCCGCAGCGCCAGTCTGTTGTCTTGAAGGGAGGCGTCAGTCGGCCCATGATTGTTATTGGCGCAGGCGAGTCTTAGGGACACTCACTCACTCATACATAAATACATACATATATACATACATGCATACTCAAACAACAACCACAAGCTTCGTTTCTCATATGTTATTTTTCTTTTTTCATGTCAGAATTGCAAAGAGGAAGACGAAGAGGAGAGGAAGAAGAAAAAGAATAGTATATGTATTTTCCTTCTTTTTGAGAGAATTGCAAAGAGAAAGAAGTAAAAAGAAAGACGAATAAGAAGACAATGATATATTTTTTTCTTTTTCCTTCCGTTAGAATTATCAACATCACTTACAAGAGGTCAAGTTAACATGACTTAAGGAAATATATCAATTTGCAAAGTTTAACTGCTTTAACACACACACACACACACACACACACACACACACACACACACACACACACACAACGCCCACACACACACCTACCCACCCCTCAAGCACATGCACACAAACCAAAAATTCATATACCGTAGAAACACTCGCCTGTCCAAAGCGTCAAAACCACTCCAGGTGTTGAGCCCGACAGGTGACAGGAGGAAGGGGAGACAGGGAGAGGGAAAAGGGAAAGTGATCGGTTAGGGAAGGGGTGAGGGGGCAGGGTAAGGGTTGGGAAGGGAAAGGGGAGAGCACATGCCAACTAAAAATGGAAGGGAAGGGAGTGTGAAAGTAAGCAATGCAAAAATAAAACAAAGAATAAAAGAGAGAAATACAAAGATGGAAAGAGAAAGAGGAAAAAGAGGAAAAGAGGAGGTGGGGGCCAGAGAGAGTAAGGAAAAAGAAGAGAGAGAGAGAGAGAGAGAGAGAGAGAGAGAGAGAGAGAGAGAGAGAGAGAGAGAGAGAGAGAGAGAGAGAGAGAGAGAGAGAGAGAGAGAAGGAAGCAAAAGAGGAAATAAACAAAGAGACGCAGAATTTAAAAAAAATAATAAATAATGGAATGAAAGAAATACAAACCTACAAAGAAGGAAAAGGAAACAAGGAGACTAAATAAAACAAAACATAACAAAGTAGAGAGAAAAAAAGAATGAGATAGAAAGAAAGAGGAAGCCGCGTCACAAAAAAAAGGAAACTAAAAATAAGGAAAAACAAAGAATGAAAGAAATACAGAAATAGAAAGAAGGAAGCAGATGAGAAAAAGAAAAAAAGAAAAAAAGAAAGAGTGAAATAAAGACAGAAAAAGGAAGCTGCATAACAAAAAAAGAAACCAAAAAATAAGGAAAAACAAAGAATGATAGAAATACAGAGATAGAGAGAAGGAAACAGAAGAGAAAACACACAAAATAAAAACCAGAAAGAAAAAGAAAGATTGTAATAGAAAGATAGAGAAAGGAAGCTGCATCATAAATAATAAAAAAGAAAACAAAACAAAGAAAAACAGAAATTTCGAAATACAGACAGAAAGAATAAAGCAGAAGAGGAAACAAAACACGGACAAACTCACACACAAAAAAAAAAGAAGAAAAGAATAAAATAGTACAAAAAAAGGAAGCTGTACCACAAAAAAAAGAAAACAAAAATTAAAAAATAAAGAAAGACAGAAATACAAACAGAAAAGAAGGAGGCAAAAGAGGAAACAAACAAAGAGTAAAGAGAAAAAAGAGCGAGAAAAAAAAGTAGGGACAAGCTAAATCGTGGTGGAAACATATCTTGGAGAGAGGAAGGAAAAAAACATTCAGCAGAAGGAGGAGGGCGGCCGAAAGCAGGAGGAAAAGCCAGCAGAGGAAATACTTGAGCAGGAAGTAAAAATAATATTCAGAAAACGGAAAATGGAATAGAAGAAGAAAATGCGATAAAGTCAAGCTCAAAGAAACGAGAGAGAGAGAGAGAGAGAGAGAGAGAGAGAGAGAGAGAGAGAGAGAGAGAGAGAGAGAGAGAGAGAGAGAGAGAGAGAGAGAGAGAGAGAGAGAGAGAGAGAGAGAGAGAGAGAGAGAATCCCCCTCATGGACTCTCGCCAAAAACAGTGGGAGGGAGAGGAAGAGGAAGAAGGAAAGGGAAGGTAAAGGAGGAGAGGGAAAGAACAGCCTCCCTTTAGAGTTGAATTTTTCCCTTGATATGGAGGAGGAGGAGGAGGAGGAGGAGGAGGAAAAAGATACAGAAGGAAAACAGGAATATGAAAGAGGAAAAATAGACAAACAAGGAACGAACGAACAATAACAAGAAGGAAAATAAATGTAGGAAGAAGAGGAGGAAAAGAATAAAAGAAAATGAGGGAACGAGAGAGAGAGAGAGAGAGAGAGAGAGAGAGAGAGAGAGTAACTCACCCTGAAGCAAAAAACAAGAAAATAAAAGACCATCCCATCAGATACACACACACACACACACACACACACACACACACACCCTTGAGGGATTTTTTTTTTTTTTTTAGGAGACAGAATACTGGAGGGGAAATACGTATGTGTGTGTTTGTGTGTTTATGTGTGTGTGTGTGTGTGTGTGTGTGTGTGTGTGTGTGTGTGTGTGTGTGTGTGTGTGTGCCCGCCTGTCTGTCTGAGGAGGAAATGATGACAAGCAGTTAAGGGGAAGGGGAAGAGGAAGAGGAGGGTATGGAAACATGGACTAGCAGGCGGCAGAAAGCCTGTTGGCTCATTACTAGGCTGCCTGCGTTCAGTGATTTAATCAATCCGTTTGCCATAGGAGTGGCTTGCAGGGAAGGATTAAAGCACTTGTGTACCTACTCTTGGATACCTTCAGTTCACTCCCGTTGCAGCAAAGTGGCGATCAATGCGTTTCTTGAATGAGTTGATGCTCTCTGCGCTAACCACTTCTGCAGGGAGGCTGTTCCAGTGGCGAGCAACCCTATTCGAGAAATAACTCCTGAAGAAGAAGAAGAAGAAGAAGAAGAAGAAGAAGAAGAAGAAGAAGAAGAAGAAGAAGCAGAAAAAAATTTAAAAAGGAAGACAATGGAATGGTTTAGGACAGAGTGAGGTAGGATAAGGAGGGGAGGAGGGAAAGAAGGGAAGGGTATGGTAAGGAAGGAGCAGGGTGAAGGGAGGGAAGGAAGGAAGGGAAGGAGAGCAGGTGCGAGTCCTTCAGTCAATCACGTGGGAGACAGGGAAGGAGGAGAAGGAGGCGAAGGAGGCGGAGAAGGAAGAGGAGAAGGAGGAGGAAGAGGTAAAGGCGGATATGCAAAGACGGAAGCGATATGAGAAGGAAGAGGAGGAGGAGGAGGAGGAGGAGGCAGGAGGAGGAGAATACAGAGGTGATGGAGGAAAGGGAAGAGGAGGAGGAGGAGGAGAAAGAGGAGGAGGTGCGAGAGGAGATGCAGGAGAGGAAATAAACCTTAGATTGCATGACTGTGTGTGTGTGTGTGTGTGTGTGTGTGTGTGTGTGTGTGTGTGTGTGTGTGTGTGTGTGTGTGTGTGTGTGTGTGTGTGTGTGTGTGTGTGTGTATGTATGTATGTATGTATGTATGTATGTATGTATGTATGTATGTACGTGTTTGACAGAGAATAACAAGACAACAGCAAAGAAAGAATAAAGGAAAATATCAAGGAAAAAAACACAAATAACCACAGAAAAAAAGGAAAACAGGGAAGAAAATTAAAAGATTTGTATGGAAGACTAATCAGGAAAAACATTAACGGGAAAATACCGCTTGTGAACACGGTCGACTCGTACGTTTTCTTGCCGTGTGAGCCGTGAAAGCAAGACCAACAGACAGCCGTGATATCTATAGCTACGGGGATCATACATTTGCACCCGCACACACATACGCATATACACACATACTGGAAGCTATGTATATCTACTTAATCGTCAGTATGTTTATCTATTCTTTTCTCACTATCTTTCTATCTATCTATTTATCTATCACGTGCTTCCTTCCTCCTTTCTACTCTATCTACTCTCTCCTCTCTTCCTTTTTTCATTCTTTCTTCTTCCTTCTTTTCATCCTGTACCCTTTCTTCATCCCTCTCATCCTCCATTCATTCCCTCCTGTCCTCCTCCTCTCTTTCTCCCATCCTTCCACATTCCTTCCCTTCATTCATTTCCATCAGTCTTCCCTCCCTCCCTCCTCCCCTTCATTCATCCCCTCTCTCCCTGCTCCTCTCCCTCCCACTCTCCCTGCTTCCCTCCATTCCCTCATTCCTTCCTTCCTGTCCCTCCCACCCACCGTCCTTCCTCTCCTCTTTTAGTCCCTCCCTCCTATCTCCATTCATTCCCTCCCTCCCTCCCTCACTCCCTCACTATTGAATGACCTCATCAAACAGAGCCCCGAGCCTGCCTGCACCACGACGCATCGGAAAGACCCGGGGACGCTAAGTTGCCCCCCTTAATAAAGCGAGCCATTGAGGGGCGCGCTAAAAAAATCCTCCCGCCGCATGAATAAGAACTAAATCTATTGGGTCGCCATGCTCAGCCAGATTCACCCGCTCGCTCGCTGGCCCAGGTAGGGAGGAGAAATTTTGGGGTCTGAAGGGACGTGGGAGTTATTTTTTGTTGTTGGTGGTGAGGTACAGAGGAGGACGAGTACGGGAGTTTATGTTAAGGAATAGTTTTGCTGGGTGTGGACGTGGAAGGTTTTTTGTTTTTTCTTCTTTTTTAAGGTGTTGATGTAAAGAGGAGAAGAAGGAGGAGAGGAGAGGTTAAGAAATAGTTTTGTGGGAAGGGACGTGGGAGTTTTTTTTAATTATTTTTAGTGTTGAGAGAAAGGGGAGAAGGGGGAGGAGAGTTTGGGTTAAGGAATAGTTTTGTGGTTGTGTTTTTGTGAGTGTGTTTTAGGATCATTTTTTGTATGTGAGTGTGTGTGTGTGTGTGTGTGTGTGTGTGTGTGTGTGTGTGTGTGTGTGTGTGTGTGTGTGTGTGTGTGTGTGTGTGTGTGTGTGTGTGTGTTGAAATAAAGAGAAGGAGGAGGAGGAGGAAGGGAGATGAAGAAGAGGGAAGAATAGGAGAAGTAATAGGGAAGGATAAAGGTAGATGAGAATAGAAGGAGATAAAGAAAAGGGGAAAGAGGGACGAAGGTAAAGGGGAGGGATGAGATAATGTCGGTTAAGGGATAGATTTGGGGATAATAATTTGGCTTTGTGATTTAGTTAAGTTTTCCTATTTGCTTGTCTGTTTGGGTGATTGAGATGGACTGAGTAAATTGGTTTGAACTGACTGTTAAGTGTATTGTCTTGTGAGTACTACTGTGTGTGTCTGTCTGTCTCTATATAGCTTTTTTTTGTGTGTGTGTCTGTATCGCTGTTTTGGATTAATCTTTGTTTGTTAGTAAGTTATTATCTCTAACTCTATCTTTCTGTCTGCTTATCTTTCTCTTTATCTATCTATCTATCTCTTTCCATATTTGAGAAAGATAAAGATTAAGCTTTCTAAATCCTACTTCAGTGCTAATCCATCTATCTATCTATATCTATCTATCTGTCTATCTGTCCCTCTTATTCTATTCCTTACAAGCTTTCACTCTATTCATTCCCATCCCTTCTCTCTCCCTATACCTATCTATCTATATCTACCTATTGATCTTTCTACTTATCTAGCTATTCCTCTATCTGTCCCTCTTTTTCTTTTCGTTACAAGCTCTCACTCTAATCATCCACATCCCTTCAGCATCCTTCCCTTCTCTCTCCCTCTCCCTTCCTCCCTCTCTCCTCCCTTCTCATCCCTCTCAAACACTCATTCGCTTGGAGAGAAAAAAACAATGGAGATAAAAGTGTCATGACCCGCAGCAGACACGTTCCCTGACCCTCCAGACGCGATAAAAGGTGAAGCTAACAGGATCGGATTCTACAAGGGACTCAGGATATAGGTTCCAGCCCTGATTCCACTGTCTATACATGCTCTCTCTCTCTCTCTCTCTCTCTCTCTCTCTCTCTCTCTTATTCCCTTCCTTCCTTTCTTCTTTTGTTGCCTTGTTTGTACCGTGTGTGTATGTGTGTGTGTGTGTGTGTGTGTGTGTGTGTGTGTGTGTGTACCTAAGCAAGCTAACTCAGCACGTGTAGGATTCTCTCTCTCTCTCTCTCTCTCTCTCCCGGGCCAGGAATTTATCTCCACTCCTCCATTTTTAAACTCCTCATTTCCCTCCTCATCCCCTCTTCCTTCCTCTCCCCGTTTCCTCATCCTTTGTTTTTCTCTCCCTCCTCCTCCTCCTCCTCCTCCACCTCTCTACCTCCCCCTTCCACCTGTACCGTCCTCCTCCACCTCACCTTCCCTTACATAACCTGCCTCACTACCTTCCCTCTTCTTCCTTTTTGCTCATTTAATAACCTTCTTCTCTATTTTCTTTCCTCTCCTTTCTTCCTCTTTTCGTAACCTTCCTCACTGTAATCTTTATCCTTTTGTTCTTCATTCTCTTTTACTTCATCTTCATCCCCGTCTTCATCTTCGTCTTCTTCATCCTCTTTTTCCTCTTTCTTCATCCTCTTTTCACTCTCTTCTTCAATAGCTACTTCATCCTCTTCTCCATTTTCTTCTTCTCTATCCACTTCTCTTTCATTCTTTTCTTCTCTCTTCCCTTTTGTATCTAAGCCCTAATTTCTACCTCATCTTCCTTAATATCTTCACTTTTCTTCCCTCTTCCCTGTTTCTCTTCACGTTTTTATCTATGTCTTCCTTTCGACCTTCATCTTCTCTCACTTTCCTCTCCTTACCCTTTTCTCCCCTTTTCTTCATCTTATCCATTTTTCACCTAAGCCTTCCCTTTCACATTCATCTACCATTATCGTTCATAATTACTTCTCCTTTTCTTCCCTCTTCTTCTCCTCCCTTCTCTTTTCACTTATCCAAGCCTCTCTTATCCCTTCTCCTTCTTATTCTTCCCCTTCTATTTTTTGTTCATCTTCATCATCATCTTCTACATTATACTTCCTTAATCTCTCATTTTCTCCTTCTCCTTTCCTCTCTCCCCTAATCACTTCCCCTCTCACCCCAGATCTTCCTTCCTCTTCCTCCCTCCCCTTTCTCCCCCCTTCTCATCCCACTACCCCCTACCCCACCCCCTTCACTTACTTCCCTCATGTCCCTTACCTCCTCTGATCTTCTTCACTCCCTCCCCCCCTTCTCCCCCTCCCCCTCCTCATTCCCCCCTCCCCCTTTGCTCTCTCGTGGGTTGAAAATCATGATGGTTCACTAATTAGCTCCTCAGATTTTGCCGAATTCAGGAGGCGCCACGATATCGGAGAGAGAGAGAGAGAGAGAGAGAGAGAGAGAGAGAGAGAGAGAGAGAGAGAGAGAGAGAGAGAGAGAGAGAGAGAGAGAGAGAGAGAGAGAGAGAGAGAGAGAGAGAGAGAGAGAGAGAGAGGAGGAGGAGGAGGAGGAAGGAATAAGACAAACAAGAAACAAGAAAGAAAACAATAAAAAAGAAAACATGAAAGTAGAAGGGAAGAGAGAGAGAGAGAGAGAGAGAGAGAGAGAGAGAGAGAGAGAGAGAGAGAGAGAGAGAGAGAGAGAGAGAGAACATGTCATCGTTAGCCATCACGTAAAAATCAGCATCGATAGAAATCCAAATAATAATAACAATAATAACAATAACAATAACGACAATAACACTAACAAGAGATGACATTAACGGCCTATAGTTCATCATAAGGACCGGAATAGTGTGTGTGTGTGTGTGTGTGTGTGTGTGTGTGTGTGTGTGTGTGTGTGTGTGTGTGTGTGTGTGGATGGTTCTTTCTGGCTCGCCTCGTCCCCAGAGCCATGCCAACCTTCCCTTCCTTTCCTTTCCTTCCCTTCCTTCCCTTCTTCCTTCCATTATCTGTATTTCTCCCTTCCTTTTACAATCGTTGGCTTTCTTTTCTTTTTCCTTCTTTCCTTCCCTCTTTTCATTTTCTTTCTTCTCTCTTTTTCTCTCTGACATTCTTCCTTTTCCTCTTTTCCTTCATTTCCTTTTTCTCAACCCTTCTTCCCTTCTTTTTCTTTTTTCCCTCTTTCTCTCTCACTTCCTTTTCTTTCTTCTCCCTTTCTCTCTCTGACATTCTTCCTTTTTCCCTCTTTTCCTTCATTTCCTTCTTCTCAACCCTTCTTCCCTCTTTTTTCTTTTTTCTCTCTTTCCCTTCCTCTCTTTATTTTCTTTCTTCTCTCTTTTTCTCTTTGTCATCCTTCTTGTCTTCCTTCTTTTCTTCCCTTACTTTCTTCTTCTCCTCCCTTCTTCTCTTCCTCCTCCTTTATCTCCGTTTTCCCCTTCCTCATTTATTATTTCTCTCTCTTTACGCCAGTCTTTCCTTCTCTCTCTCTCTCTCTCTCTCTCTCTCTCTCTCTCTCTCTCTTCCTTATCTCTTTCTCTCTCTCTTTCTTTTCTTCCTTCTTCTCTCTCTCTCTCTCTCTCTCTCTCTCTCTCTCTCTCTCTCTCTCATTCCCTCCCTCCTTCCATTATCTCAATCTCTCCCTCCCTCATGCGAACTTTCCCTCTCTCCCTGCCAACCTTTCCTTCTCTTCGACCTCCGTCCTCCTCCTCATCTCCCTCTTTCCCTCCCTCCCTCTCTCTACCGCCCTCCCTGTTACTCTCCCTCGCGTCCTTCCCACAGCCCAGGAAGCTGAGTCAAAACGGAAATTAGAATATGCTCCAATTTGTTATATTTTTCGTGTTTTCCGTGTATTACAAGAAGAGGAAAAGGAAGAAGAGGAGGATGAAGAGGAGGATGAAGAAGCAGTTAAAGAAAAAGAGGATAAAGAGGTAGGAGAAGAAGAAGGAGATGAAGAAGAAAAGGATGAAGTAGAGAACAAAGAAGAAAAGGATGAAGGAGAAGATGAGGAAAAAGAAGAAGGGGAGGAAAAAAGAGGAGGATGGAGATGATGAAGTAGTTACAGAAGAAGGGGAGGAAGAAGGGGATAAAGGAGAATAAGGAGAAGAGCTGAAAAAGAGGATGAAGAAGACGAGGAAGAAGAACTGGATAAGGAAGAAGATGGAGAACAGGCTGAAGAAGACGAAAAAAAGAAGAAAAAAAAAAGAGTATATGAAGAGGGATACTAGCAATAGCAAAAGAAGCAGTAGTAAGGATATAAATAGTAACTGTATTATGTAGTAGTAGTAGTAGTAGTAATAGTAGTAGTAGTTATAAATACCTGACAGCCACAACACGCATTTCCACTCACCACTACCACGAATAACAACACAAGAGACCTCACTAATTCAAAGGACCACAGACGCACCAAAACACTAAAACAAACAATAAAACAATACAGAAGAATAAAGAGTAGACGAGAGACGAGACGGAGAAGGAACGTTTTAGTCCCCCATCAGCGGCTCGCATCAAGAATGGGAAGAAAAACGTTAAATTGGACCCCACGTTTTATAATTACCCTCTTACCTCATTAGGAAAATCTCGTACTTTATCCCATCCCCTTTTCTGTGTGAGTCTGTCTGTCTGTATGGCTCTTTCTATTAGTCTGTCTGTGTCTATCGTCGTTATTGGTGATCTGTTAATAGCTGTAGGTTTTTTTTTTTTTTTTACAGTAAAGGAGGCTGTTCAAGGGCAAGGAAAATAGCAATATAGAGGAAAGGGAGACTAGGGGGAATCAATAGAAAGGGTGTGAAAAAGAAAGGAAAATGGAAAAAAGGAAAATGGAAGAAAAGGAAAATGGAGAAACGAATGAAATATGGAGAAAAAGGAAGATTGGAGAATAAGGAAAAAGGTAGATAGAGAAAGGAAAAAAGGAGAATAAAAAGAAAAATGGAAAGAAAGGAAAAAGGAAGAAAAAAAGGAAAGACCGAGATAAAAAAAAAGGAAAAAAAAGGGAAAAATGGAAAGGAAAAAAGGAAAAAATGGGAAAATGGAGATAAAGAAAGGAATAAAAAGGAGAAAAAAGGAAAACTGGAGAGAAAATGAAAGAATAGAAGAAACACCCTTAGTAGTAGTAGTAGTAGTAGTAGTAGTAGTAGTAGTAGTAGTAGTAGTAGTAGTAGTAGTAGTAGTAGTAGTAGTAGTAGTAGTAGTTGTTGTAGTAGTAGTAGTAGTAGTAGTAGTTGTAGTAGTAGTAGTAGTAGTAGTAGTAGCAACAACAACAAACAACCTTGACCTCCACAACCCAGTGCAAACCTAATAAGCTCGTTGAACAGGTGCAGAAATGAAGAATCTTTCTCTCTCTCTTTTCTTCCTCTTCCTCCTTCTTCTCTTCCTTCTCTTCTTCCTCCTTTAAAGGCTCCCTAATTCCTAGCACGTCCACACATTTGAATAACGTCCCTTCTCTTCTCTCTTCTTCTTCCCTTCCTTCCTTCCTTCCTTCCTCATCTTTCTCTACCTCCAGAATTCTTCGCTGCCTTTATATAAACTTGTGAGCAGAGAAAGAAAGAACGAGAGAGAGAGAGAGAGAGAGAGAGAGAGAGAGAGAGAGAGAGAGAGAGAGAGAGAGAGAGAGAGAGAGAGAGAGAGAGAGAGAGAGAGAGAGAGAGAGAGAGAGAGAGAGAGAGAGTGTAGGAGTGGTAAAAGCGAAATATTTCAACAGAATGACCCAGTAAAAGCAACAAGACAAGACGAAGAAGGAAAGAAAAGCAAATAAAATAAAAGCAGGGAAACAGAAAAAGGAAAAATAAAAATGAAATAAAAAATGATAACGAAGAAAAAGATGAAAATAAAAAAATAAATAAAAAGTAAAGGAATATGAAAAGTGAAGAAACGGGAAGGACGAAAATGATGAAGATGAAAACAGAAACACCAAAATGAGGGAAAAAAGAGAAGGAAAAAAGAAATGAGAGACAGATAAAGAATGAATGAATAAACAAATCAATAAAAAAAGAAAAAAAGGCAAAAATTGAAGAGAAAAAAAAATATACTGAGAGAGAGAGAGAGAGAGAGAGAGAGAGAGAGAGAGAGAGAGTTGAAGTATTGCCAACAGCCACCAGAACGTGTCACGACGGAACACTCGCGACCAAAAGAGAGAAGTGGGACGCCCCCTTCAACCACACTACCTAAGGCTTCTCTCTCTTATTTGTGTTTTTACGTGAGAGAGAGAGAGAGAGAGAGAGAGAGAGAGAGAGAGAGAGAGAGAGAGAGAGAGAGAGAGAGAGAGAGAGAGAGAGAGAGAGAGAGAGAGAGAGAGATGAAGCCCAATAAATATGTATCTTCGAGTCCGTTATGTTACACTCAAAGGTATAAGTATGACGTAAAGAGAGAGAGAGAGAGAGAGAGAGAGAGAGAGAGAGAGAGAGAGAGCACCATCACCACTACTATTACTACTACTGCTAATAATAATAATAATAATAATAATAATAATAATAATAATAATAATAATAATAATAATAATAATAATAATAATAATAATAAAATCCTTCGCAAATTCCATTCCTCTTATCTGACAAGGAAGATAAAACGAGACGCAGACTGATAACTTCAAAGAGATCAGCCTCCTTCTCCTCCTCCTCCTCCTCCTCCTCCTCCTCCTATTCCCTCTTCTATTCCTCTTTCTTCTAATCCTCATCCTTTGCTCTCTCTATTCTATTATTATTGATTGTCTTCCCTCCTCCTCCTCCTCCTCCTCCTCCTCCTCTTCTTCCTCCTCGCCGCCAATGAATTGCTTTGCCTCCTCATCAAGCAGGTGATCAAGGTGTGTTTTTTTCTCTATTTTCCTCCCTTGTCTTCCTCTTCAACCTGTCCTCTTTCCTCCCTCAATGATTTATCTTTACCTTCATTTTTTTCCTCGCCCTCCTTTTTATTCCTTTTGTTTCCTCTTTCAATTTCCGTTTTTTTCTTATACTGTTCGTTCCTTCATTTCCTTATATTTGGTCCCTTTTTGTGTGTGTTCCTTTACCTCATCTTTCCATCACTTTTCCTCTCTCTCTTTTCTTTAGTTTACCCTTTCAATTCGTCTTACTTTTATTTCTTTCCTTCTTGATTCTCCTCCCAACCCACATTTCCCTTTCCTTCCTTTGCTTCCTTCATTTCTATTTATCTCCTCTCTTCTATCTTTTCCACTAATTTTCCTTAGCTCCTCTTTAATTCCTCTCTTCTCCTCCTCTCTTCTCCATCACCTCACTCTCTGCATATAACTTCCAATTTTCTCTTAAAGTCCAAATTTCCTCTATAACTTCTCATTTTCTCCTCCCATTCCTTTTCTCCCTCTAATGCCCATCACTTTCGCATAAGGAGAGGGAGGAGGAGAGGAGTTGTAGGAGGAGGAGGAGGAGGAGGAGGAGGAGGAGGATAAATAGAGAGCTAGGGAAGAGGATTGATCTTTCTTGATGCATAAAAAGGAAGAGGGAAGCAGGAAACGCGACCTGGAGAGAGAGAGAGAGAGAGAGAGAGAGAGAGAGAGAGAGAGAGAGAGAGAGAGAGAGAGAGAGACGGGTGTGTTGTAGATATCGAGGAAGGTTATGTGTGTGTGTGTGTGTGTGTGTGTGTGTGTGTGTGTGTGTGTGTGTGTGTGTGACTCAAGCTCGTTTTCTATGCACTGACGGAAGCTGCTTGCCTTTGCCTTACAAATAAACAGACAAATAAAGAAAGACATAGATAGATAGCGATAGACACATAGACACATACAGAGAATTAATGGATGGATGCAAGATGTAAAGGATAGACGAAATAGCAAAGGAAAAATAGAAGGGAAAGGAAGGAAAGGAAAGGAAAGAAAAAAGAAAAGAAATGAAAGAGAGAGCAAGAAGAAGAGCAAGAAAAACGAAAGAAGGAAAAGAAGGAAGGAGAAGGAATAGCAAGAAACGAGTAGAGAAAACAGATAAAAAAATAAAAATAAAAATAAAACCGAGGAAAACAGGAGAAAACAAAAACAGAAAAAGCCATTAAATAAAGAAAAGAAACAACAACAAACAAACAAACAACTAAAAACAGCATTACTATAAACAGACAATATAAAAAAAAAATAATAATAATAAACAAGAAACAGAAACACACACCTAAACAAACAGACAGAGGGAGACAGACAGACAGACAGACAGATGGAAATACAAACCTCAACAGACATATAGAGAGACAGACACAAACAGACAGTCAGTTAAACACACACTTAAACAGACAGATAGAAAGACAGACACACACACAGACACAGACAGACAGATAGAAACAGACAGCTAAACAGATAGAGATAGACCCAGACAGACCCAGACAGACACACAGAGACAGACAGACAGACAGAGCCATTGATGCAGTCGGGGGCTCGTCACACAGCATTATATAACACACACACGTTTTCACACCTTTCGTCTCGCTGCGATTTTTAATTAACGTTCCTGAGTGACAGAAATGTAATGTGATGAGGGGGGGGAGGGGGGAGGGGGAAGAGGAGGGGGAGGAAAAAGATGGGAAAGGGAGGGGGAGGGGTAAGTAAGAGGGGTGGGGAAGGGAGATGAGGAGGGAAAAGAGAGGGAAGAGGAAAAGGGAGGAAGCGTGAGGAGAGAGAGGAGGAAAGGAAGGAAGGGGTAAAGAAAAGAGGGAGAAAGGGAAGGGGAATGGGTAAAGAAGAGGGGAGGGGGAAAGGGAGAGAAGTAGGGAAAAGAGGGAGAAGGGGGAAGGGGAAGAAGAGGAGGAGAGAGAGAAGAGAAATGCATGAGGGGTAACATCTCTCTCTCTCTCTCTCTCTCTCAAATTTCCTACACTCTGTATCATCACTCATTCTTGTACCTCCTTCCTTCTCTCCTTTCTCTCTTTCTTCTTCCTCTCCTTTATCCTCTCCAATTTTCTCTCCTAACATCTCTTTCTCTCTCTTTTTATTTCCTTCACTTGACATCATCTCTCATTCTTGTACTTCCTTCCTACCATCCATCCTTTGTTTCCTTCCTCTTCCCCTCCTTTATATTCTTCCCTTTACTTATGATTTCCTCCTACGCTTTCCCTTTCTTTTCCTTGCCCTCATTTCCTCCCTCCAGCGCTGTCTCATGTTTCTCTAATGTTCTCGACTCCATCTCCTTCTCCTTCTTTTCCTCCTCTTCTTCGTGTCCTAAAAATATCATGTATCTTCCCATCAGTGTCTTTTCCTCTTGTTTCATATTCATTGTATTACTTCTCTCTCTCTCTCTTCCATCCTAAAAGTAACATATATTCTCTTCATTTTTTTCTTCCTCGTGTCTCATCTTCTCTCTCCTCCTCCTCCAAACCTCGTCCTCACCCTCCTCCTCCTCCTTCTCCTCCTTTTCACTCTCCGGAAATGGGAAATGGGGAAGGGGAGCCGAGAGAGGACAATTACCTGTCTCATTATGGGTAAGGGGAGGAGAGGATGCACAGGTAGATGAAGAGCGGGAGGGTCACCTGATGCCACTCACCTGGAAATTAAAAAGAAAGAAAAATATATTGGTGAGCGAACAAAAATAAAACATAAAATAGAAATGATGGGTTTGTATGAGCTAAAAGTAACATTGTATAGAGAAATAATATAGAAAGGAAAAAAAATAGATATGTGGTCATGGGATGTTTATGAATGAAGAGAATGTTGAGGAGGAGATAAAAGCAAGGTCATTCCTCTCCTGTCCAACTCACTAAAGGAAGAGTTACCCACATTTTTCACTCTTTCATCAACTTTACAGGTACACTCAAGAACCCTTTTATAACTCCTTCCTCCTTCTTATGTCCTTAACTTTTGCTGAAGGAGAATATCACGACAGCCTTTCATAATGGTATCCCACCCACTAATGCAAGAGTTAACCAGCATCTTCATTCTTTCATCCTTTCTGTTACTTTATTTAATTCCCTATGCCTTTAACAATTTCCTAATGAGAGAGAGAGAGAGAGAGAGAGAGAGAGAGAGAGAGAGAGAGAGAGAGAGAGAGAGAGAGAGAGAGAGAGAGAGAGAGAGGAGATGAAGGGGAGGAAATGGATAGGAGGAAAAATGACGGAGCGGAAGAGAACTTAAAGGAGGGAAATGAAGTCGTTTCCCTATTGTCACCGTCACTTGTTTAGCGCTCTCTCTCTCTCTCTCTCTTTCTCTCTTTTTCCTCGTTCTTTTTTTTCTTTTTCCCTTCTTTTCTCTCCCTTTTTCTCCCATTCCCTTTTCTCTATTTTGTCTTTTCAATCTGTTTTCCTTTTAATCTCTCTTTCCCTTTTATCTCTATCCTTCTCTGGTCGCAAGCAACACACTCTCTCTCTCTCTCTCTCTCTCTGTCTCTCTGTATGACATGCATGCAAACTTTTATATCATTCCTTTATTTTTTCTATCGTAAGTTCGGTGCATCGCGTGTCGGAATGTCTATCAAAGCGACTGCAAGAATGTGGAGTGTCGAGGCAGCTCCAATTCTGATTCTGCTGGTCTTGTGTGTTGTGATGTGACTTGTCGTGATGGTGCAGTATGTGTGTATGTGTGTATGTGTGTGGGTGTGGGTGCGTGAGATTGTTTGGGGCTGCAGTGTTTTATTGTTGCTTATCGGTCTTTTTTTTTCCATAGCCGGTTTTTTTATTATTGTCTTATTTTTTTGTGTGTGCCTTTGAACTGTCTCCTTTGCTGTAAAAAAAATGTGTGTGATGGTGGGGGAAGGGAAGGGGAGGAGAATGGGTAGGGAGGATAAAGGGGAGGGATTGTGTGTATGGGGATGGGGAGGAATGGAATGCTTATGTGTGTGTGAGTGAGTGTGCTGGAGGGGGGAGGTCTCTCTCTCTCTCTCTCTTCTTCTTCTTCTTCTTCTTCTTTTTTCCTCTCCTATCATCTTCTCTTCCTCCTTCCCCTCTTCCATGTTTTTGTATCCACCTCCTCCTTCATCATCACCACTATCATCCTCCTCCTCTTCCTTCTACTTCCCCATCATCATTCTTATCATCTATGTCAACATCTCAATAACGTCACTCAATAACATGATAATCACCTTTTTCAATCCCTTTCATCAGGTTCTCATGCACCCTTTCCCTCCTCTCCCCCTCAACTTCCACTCCTCTCTACCTGCCTCCCCCACATACCCCTCCCTTTTCCACTTCTTCCCTCCTCTCCCCCTCTTCTTCCCCTCCTCTCTACCGGCCTCCCCCACATACCCCTCCCTTTTCCACTTGTTCCCTCCTCTCCCCGTCACCTCTTCAACTTCCCCCCACTCCACCTGCCTTCTACCTCCCTCAATACCTGTCCCCCCATCCCCCCACCCCCCGCGCCATTCCGTCCCTCAGTCTCATCCGCTTCCCGCTCTACGCATAAAACGATTCGCGAACATCCATTTCCTCTTTGAACTGTAATGCTCTTCTCTTGCTCCCCGCGTTATTCTCTCTCTCTCTCTCTCTCTCGGATCGGAATGTATCACTATTTCTTTCTCTCTTTCTCTTTTAATCCACTATATTTTGCATAATACCGATACAGTAAGTTTCTTTTGTCACGAATTTCTGGTACAACGAATAATATTTTAACTTATTTTCGTTACGTACAATTTTTTTTCTCTCCGGTAAGCTGCAGTATTTTATCATCATTATCATTATTATTATGTACATTATTACTATTATTATTATTATTATTATTATTATTATTATTATTATTATTATTATTATTATGTATATTAATCAGTCATTTTTTACGTTTATTGATTTTCTGTGCACGTTCTTGTCAAGTTTCCCGTGTTTTTATTTTCTTCCTTTTATTAAGTTATTTTATTATTGTTATCCCTTACCCTGTCTTCTCCCCCCCCCCCTTCCTCATACATTATTTCTCTCTCCTTATGCCAGTCTTTCCTTCCTTCTTTCCTTCCGTCCCTCTCTCTCTCCCTTTCTAATTCCCTCCCTCCTTTACCTCCATCTCTCCCTCTCTCATGTCTTATTCCTTCCTCTTCCTCCAATTCCCTCCCTCGTTTACCTCCATCTCTCCCTCTATCATGTATTCTTCCTTCCCCTTCCTCCAATTCCCTCCCTCCTTTACCTCCATCTCTCCCTCTATCATGTATTCTTCCTTCCCCTTCTTCCTTCATTAGAATAAAGATCAGTTGACGATAGACTTGGTTAATAACAGTACGGAGTAAACAATTAACGCGATTATCTTATTCAGCCGAAGCTCTAAAGTGGAACAACATTTCCCAACCTTAATTATTAATATTGGGAAATCGTGCATTAAGTTAGACGGTGCGTGCTTGCGTGTGTGTGTGTGTGTGTGTGTGTGTGTGTGTGTCCCTCTTCGACACACACACACACACACATACATACATACACACCGGCACAAACAGAAAAACACAAACAAATAAAACAAACAAACAAACAGACAGACAAATAGAAAGCAAATCCACATAACAGGAAGCGGAAAAAACGAAGGAAAAAATAGGAAGGCAAAAAAGAGAAGAGACACGGAGGGGAAAAATCAAAGCAGGGGAGGAGGAGGAGGAGGAGGAAGAGGAGGAGTTCGGGGAAAGAGGAGGGAGGAAGAGAGAGGGAAAGGGAAGGAAGGGGGAAGGAAAGGGAAGGGAGGAGGAAAGAATGAGGGTAAGGGAAGCTGAAGGGAGGTAGGAGGAGGAAAACAACGAGAGGAAGAGGAGGAGGAGGAGGTCGGGGAAAGAGGAGGAAGAAGAGAGGAAAGGGGAGGATGAGGGAAGGAAAGGGAAGAGGAGGAGTTAATGGAAGGTAAGGGAGGAGGAATAGATGAGGGAAAGGGAAGCTGAAGGGAGGTAGGAGGAAAAAACGAGGAGGAGAAGGAAAGAGGGGAAGGGTGAAGGAAAGGAAAGAGTAGAAACTTGTGGAAGGGAAGGGAGGAGGAAAGGATGAAGGAAAGGGAAGCTGAAGGGAGGAGGAAAAAAAACGAGAGACAGAGAGAAGGAGGGGGAGAAGGGGGAAGGGAAATAAGTGGAGCAAATTCTCTAATGGTGTTTCGTGGCTGGTAATGCAAAGTGAAGGCCTGGACGCAAGGGGACATAAACAGGTCACCGCCGCGCCATCAATTAAATGAAGTTGTGGAGAGACGAGTCAACCCACGGCGCTGGAGGGGGGAGGAAGAGGAAGGGGAGAAGAGGGGAGAGCGGGAGAAGGTAGGAAGAAGGGGTAAGGGAGAGAGGGAAGGGGGAAAGGGGGGTGTTTGTGTGTGCGTGTGTGTGTTTGTGTGTTGTTGATGAGGGGGGGTTGATGAGGGGGAAGGGAGGGGAAAAGAGGGGAGAGTGGGAGAAGGTAGAAGGAGGAGGGGGTAAGGGAGAGAGGGAAGGGGGAAAGAGGGGTGTTTGTGTGTGCGTGTGTGTGTGTGTTTGTGTGTTGTTGATGGGGGGGATGAGGGGGAAGG
This sequence comes from Eriocheir sinensis, assembly GCF_024679095.1. Taxonomy (NCBI): domain Eukaryota; kingdom Metazoa; phylum Arthropoda; class Malacostraca; order Decapoda; family Varunidae; genus Eriocheir; species Eriocheir sinensis. Next base: position 14,134,096 of record NC_066544.1, read on the forward strand.
GAGGGGGAGAGGGGGAGGTCTGTGTGTAGTTATTGTTGTTGTTGATGTTATTGTTATTATTTATCACTATTTATCACTATTGTTTCTGTTTATTATTTTTATGTTTATTTTACTCGTCATTTTCTGAGTTTATTTATTTACTCATTTTCTATTCACGTTCTTGACAAGTTTCCCGTGATTATTTTTTTTTTCGTTTTCGTTTTCTTTCTCTCATTCCTCATTTTTGGGCGGCTCAGTCTCGTGCTCTCAACTTTTAATTTTAACGAGTCTACATTTTGCCTCAGTTAATGCTTTTCTTGACGAATTAATAATGCGATTTGTGCGTGCTGCGTGTATACCTGTGTGTGTGTGTGTGTGTGTGTGTGTGTGTGTGTGTGTGTGTGTGTGTGTGTACCTGCAGGCGAGCATAACCTTTCAATCCTTAAAGCAGATATTCTAGACATATGCTGAGGAAGGGAGGAGGAGGAGGAGGAGGAGATTGAACATGGAAAAAGGAAGAGGTGGAGGTGAAGGAGGAGGAGGAGGAGGAGGAGTTGGAGGAGGAGGAGGAGGAGGAGGTCGAGGTGAAGGTGGAGCAGGAGGAGGAGGAGGTTCTGGTGGTGAAGAAATTTGTGATGGTGGATATGGAGGAAACATGGAAGGAGGAGGTGGAGGAGGAGGAGTTGGAGGAGGAGGAGGAGGAGGAGGAGGTGGGTGACAGGTAAAGGGCATAAGCTAATTACTCCCCTGCGTTCCAATCTCAATAGGGCTTCCACCTGGCGCCCCCCCTCACCTGCCCCCCCCCCCCTTGTGACCCCTCTTCCATTCCCCTTCCCTTCTGCCTCTCCCTCTTTCCTCCCTCTCCCTTATGCGTGACCCCCATCCTATCCCCTCCCTGATGACCCCCTCTCTTCCTACTCCGTTCCCCATCCTCCCCCCCCTTGTGACCCCTCTTCCATTCCCCTTCCCTTCTGTCTCTCCCTCTTTCCTCCCTCTCCCTTATGCGTGACCCACATCCAATCCCCTCCCATACGACCCCCTCTCTTCTTACTCCGTTCCCCATACCTCCCCCCCCCCTTGTGACCCCTCTTCCATTCCCCCTCCCTTCTGCCTCTTCCTCTTTCCTCCTTCTCCCTTATGCGTGACCCCCATCCTATCCCTCCTGATGACCCCTCTCTCCTACTCCTCCTATCCATCCCTCCATTGTTACCTCTCTTCTACCAATTCCCACTCCCCTCTTCTACCCCCTTTCCTTGGACTTGTGACACGTCCTTCCTACCCCCCCCCCCCCTTCCTTATATATCGCCCCCTTCCAACGCCCACTCCTTGTCCCTCTCTTCCTAACCTAACCTAACCTAACTTTACCTAACCTAACCTAACCTAATCTATCCTAACCTAACCTAACCTAAGCTAACCTAACCTAACCTAACTTTACCTAACCTACCCTAACCTAATCTATCCTAACCTAACCTAAGCTAACCTAACCTAACCTAACCTATCCTAACCTGACCTAACCTAACCTAACCTAGCCTAACCTAACCTAGCCTACAAAACCTTTACCTCCCCTTCCTAACTCACAACCCTTACTAAACATCTTCCCCTCTTTCCTTCCCCACAGCCTACCTTCCCCTACTCGCACTCTCCCCTACGCATCCCTGACTGACACGCTTATTACCTCCTCTTCCCATTCCCCGACCCGCTATTACCCTAATCCACCCCACGGCCCATTCATATCCCTTACCCTTCCACATAAACTCCACTGCCTAAGCGTTAGCACCGTTCTTTAGTTTTTCCTTTTCTTTCCTCTCCGTTCATTTCCTTTCTTTATTTTCCTTTCCAACTTTACTATTAAAAATATTCATCTTTCAACAATTTTCCCTTCCTTTCCCCTTCCTTTCATGTCATTTCTTTTCTTTTTTTTCTTTTGATATTTGCACCACACCATCTTCCCTTTCTCTCCCCTTTCCCTTCCCTTTCTCTCCCCTTTCCCTTCCCTTTCTCTCCCCTTTCCCTTCCCTTTCTCTTCGCTTCATATCCGTTCCTTTGACATCACCACGAAACTTTTCCTTCACTTCCCTTTCCCTTCCCCTCCCTTAACATCAACACAACCCCCCAGAAGCTAAACACACCCCTTCCCTTTCCTTCCCTCCCTTCATTCACTCCCTCTTCCCTCCACCCTCCCTTCCCTCCTCTCCCTTCCCTTCCATCCATCCCACTCCTTCCCTTCCCTCCCATCATCCACTCCCCCTACCCTCCATCCTACCTTCCATTCCCTTCTCTCCCTTCATTCACTCCCTCTTCCCTCCACCATCCCTTCCCTTTCATCCCTCCCACTCCTTCCCTTCCCTCCCTTCATCCACTCCCCCTCCCCTCCACCCTCCCTTCCCTTCCCTTTCATCCCTCCCACTCCTTCCCTTCTCTTCCCTCACACACACATACATCTCATTGGCGACCATTCTTGCCTCTGTCGCACACTCTTTCATGCGCTAATAGATAGAATAAAACCCAATCTGAATATTCATGACCTGCCCTAGACTGTTTACCGCCCTAACGTAAACAGGAAACCCAGAGACCATGTGGCGTAGTAGTAGTAGTAGTAGTAGTAGGGGTGGTGGTGGGTGAGGGGGGTATGGATGAGGTTGTTGGTGTTGGTGGGGGTTGTATTAGAAGTAGTAGTAGTAGTAGTAATTGTAGTAAAAATAGTGGTAGTAGTAGTAGAAGTGGTTGTGGTGGTAATATATGGGTGGTGGTGGTAGTAGTAATGGTAGTAGTAGTGGTAGTGGTAATAGTGATAGTAAGGGTGGTGGAAGTAGCAGTAGTAGTTGTAACAGAAGTAGTAGTAGTAGTAGTAGTAGTAGTAGTAGAAAAATTATTATGTATACGACATTTTCACAAACGTCATATCGCACACGTACATTAATTTTTCGCGCTGACTTACGATATACATTAAAGCTCCTGTCTCTTCACCTCTGATAATAACTCAGGTGGGCAGGTATAAAACTGTCCAGGTGAAGCCAACATTATTATTATTATTATTATTATTATTATTATTATTATTATTATTATTATTATTATTATCAAGAGAAATCAAAATACACCCACCCGAGAAAAGAAAACATGAAAAGAACGAATAAAATAAAGTAAAAAAAAGAAATAAGGAAATAAAGAAGAAAGAGAAAGAACATAAGGAAGAGAACATATAGAAGAGAGAAGGTAGAAGAGAGACAGAAGAGAAGAGGGAGAGAATGGACTACACAAAGAGCAAAGAGACGACAGTGGTGATGGTGGTGGTGATGATGATGGTGGTGGTGGTGGTGGTAGTGATGGTGGTGATGGCGGTGGTGGTGATGGTGGTGGTGGTGGTGGTGATGGTGGTGGTGGTGATGATGGTTTTGCTTGTGTATATCGGTTTGAAGAGAGAGAGAGAGAGAGAGAGAGAGAGAGAGAGAGAGAGAGAGAGAGAGAGAGAGAGAGAGAGAGAGAGATGGGGGGAGGGGGGGGGGAAGCAAGGCGTGGCTTAGGCAAGACAGAAGACCTACAAATGACTGTCTCGCGATGCAGGTGTGAGAGAGAGAGAGAGAGAGAGAGAGAGAGAGAGAGAGAGAGAGAGAGAGAGAGAGAGAGAGAGAGAGAGAGAGAGAGAGAGAGAGAGAGAGAGAGAGAGAGAGAGAGAGAGAGAGAGAGAGTCATCAAGATACCATAGAGTCTTGGACCTCAACCCTATTACCAGCCTTTCAAACCCAGACAAAAGGACTCGATGAAACGCATATAGATGGCACAAGTTTTCCCGAGTGTCTATACTTTTTGTGGGCGTTTGTTTACCTTCTGTACGTGCGTGTTCGAGGGGAAGAAAGGGAAGGAAGAGGAGATACAAGAAGGGTGTGAGAAGGAGAGAAAAGGGTGTTGGAGAGGATTAAGGGAATTTTAGTTATAGGGAGAGGTGTAATGAATAAAGGGAAATAAAAAGGGAAACAAGAAAAATGTGAGGAGAGAAAAGTTTAGAAAGAGTTTGAGGGAAATCTATGCAAAGGAAATAGTGTAAGAAAGAAAGCGGAAGAAAGAGGAAAAAGAGAAAGGATGTAAAAAGGAGAAAAAAAATAGAAAAGGGTCAAACGAAAGTATTAGAAAGAAATGAGAAGGAAAAGAAAAGACAAAAAGATGCGAGGAGAGAGAATAGAAAAAAGTTAAGGAAAGGGCCCAAGAAATCTGCTCGAACGAAAAGAGTGTAAGAAAGAAAGCGTTAGAAAGAGAGGGGAGACAAAATGGACGTGAAAAAGAAAAGAAAGAAAAAGGTTTAGGAAAGGGTTGAAAGAATTCTGGCCGGAGTAAAAAATGCAACAGAGAAAATGGGTGAGGGAAACCAAAGTAAAAAAAAAAAAAAAAGCGAATAAAAATGAATCTGAAGTAGAAAATATAAATACGAAAAAAAGGAAAAATTGTAGAAAAAGCAAAAAAGAATGAGCGAAAGAGAATGAATGAAGTTATGAATGAAGCAGAAAAGAAAAGCGAATCACGAATACATAAAAAGTAGAAGAGTTGATGAAAAACAGGAAAAATTGAAGGAAACTCAAATACGAAAAAAAGGAAAAAGAATGAAAGAAACTATGAAAGAGAAGGAAAAGAAAAGCTAATAAATGTATAAAAACGAGGAATAATGGGTGGGAGAAAATATAAACAAGAAAAAGAGGAAAAAATGTAGGAAACGCAAAGAAGAAAGAGGGAAAAAAGAATGAAAGAAACTATGAAAAAAGCAGAAAAGAAAAGCGAAAAACAAGTGCACAGAAAGTAGGAAAAGCCGTAGAAAATATAAATAAGAAAAAGAGGAAAATAGTGAAGGAAACCAAAATAGAAAAGAGGGAAAAAGAATGAAAGAAACTATGAAAGAAGAAAAGTTAATAAATGCATAAAAACGAGAAGAAAAGAGTTGTAAAAAAAATAAGTCAGAAAAAGAGGAAATAGTGAAGCAAACCAAATTAGGAAAGGAAAAAAAAGAGTGAAAGTAACAATGTAAGAAGTATAGAGAAAAGGGATATCAGAATTTCAGGAAAGCGAATAAGGACTTTAATTGAGAAGGAAGAGATGGTATTAGGAAATGTAAGTGAGGAGGAGAGGGCGCGAACAAGGTTAACGAGAGAGAGAGAGAGAGAGAGAGAGAGGTGTTGTGAAAGTGAGATAATGAAAGTGAGTGCAGGTGCTGGTATGGTTTTCAACACTCTCTCTCTCTCTCTTCATTGTCAATTTCCTTTACTATCAAGTTTTTCATTCCTCTTATTCTCCTTTTTTTTACTTCAGTTGTTTTTCTATCTTTACTTATGTTGTCTGGTCGTGTTATCCTCTCTCTCTCTTCCATTAGTGACGCCCTCCACCCCCACACACACACGTCTCTACAGAATAAAAAGATAACATGCATATTCTATTATTTCATTAGCAAGGCAACACTCCCTCCACCCTCCACCTCGGCCTCCCCGCCCCTTGCCACCTCCACCCACCATTACCCACGACATTCACCACCACCACCACCACCACCATCCTTAACCTACCCTACCCATCCTTTCCCTTCCGTTCCCTTTCCTCCCTCTCTTTCTTCCTCCCTTACTTCCTGTCTTCCACTCTTAAAACGCTCATCTTCCTCCTCCTCCTCCTCCTCTCTTCTCTCATCTCTCTACCTTCATTATCTCTTTCTTCTCTACACAGTCATCACAATCCTCTCTTCTCCTCCCTTCTACCGTCCTTCATCATCATCATCATCATTATCATCATCTTTCACCAGACTCACCCTTTATCACCCTCTTCATCACCACCCTCATCATCACCACCATCATCATCACCACCCTTCATCTCTCACCGTTCCCAGCATCATCCTCTCTTCATCACTCTTACTTCTCTCACCCTTCCTCTTCTTCCCTCTCTCTCTCTCTCTCTCCCCCTTCCTCTTCTTCCCTCCCTCTTTCCCCTCCCCCCTCTCTTCTTCACACCTGCCACCCTGCTCACCTGTCTGCTTACCTGCCTTGGACAATAAGCAACAATCTGGGAGCCACATTTCATCTTAAGTAACACACACACACACACACACACACACACACATTTAGTCGAGCTCCCAGTCTATTAGTATTGTAAACGAATAGTGCTTTTGGTGTATATCCATGTATATATTTATGAATGTAGTTATGTATGTATGTATGTATGTTTGTTGCTACTGCTTGGATGATGTCTGTTGTGTTGTCTTGAGGGTGAAGTTTTTTGTTTGCTTGTTTGTGTAATTTGGTGATGAGATGGTGAAGAGGAGGAGGAGGAGGAGGAAAGGGTGGAGGATGATGAGGAGGAGGAGGATAATGATAGCGGAGATGATGAATGAAGTGACAGTAATCGATAATGACGTAATAGTGGCAATGATAATGATGGTGATGACGATGCGGTTAATGACGATTCAAATTACTCTTCCCATTGATATCATAGTAGTCTTGTTTTTATTGTTCCATATTTACCTCTTTTCTCATTCCCGTCTTTACTTACTATGCCTATATCTACTAAAAGGTCAAGGATTCCAAGTTCAATTCAACCTTAGTAGTACATAATAGCAATCATTAACCTCCCTTACTCCCTAACACACACTAATACATATAATACTAATGCACTAATACACTACTAATACATTTTACAGGATACATTCTTAGGACATTTATGTTTCTCTTTCTCTCCCTCTTCCTCTTTGCCGTCTATTCTAGTGATGTCTCTCTCTCTGTGTCTTTCTTTTTCTCTCTCTTCCTCTTTCCCTCCGTCATCAGGCCATTCAGAACCCGTCACGTCAGTTCCATCTCGTACCGTTTCTTAACATTCCCTTTCTTTTTCTTCCTCTTTACCGTCTATTCTAGTGATGTCTCTCTCTGTGTCTCTCTTTCCCTCTTCCTCTTTCCCTCCGTCATCGTCAAGCCATTCAGAACCAGTCACGTCAATCCCATCTCGTACCGTTTCTTAACTTTCCCGGACGCCCTAACACAGACTTCCTACGAGCCTGTCAGCATGTTCTTACGTCTATCTACCTGACTCACCATTTTTATCCCCGTGTTATTATTCCTTTCATTGGTATTCTGAAGGGTTAAGTAGAAGTCGGTATGGTGTACGTTAAAAGGGTGGTAGTAGGAATAGTTGTTTTTGTTGTAGTGGTAATAGTAGTAGTAGTAGTAGTAGTAGTAGTAGTAATATTAGTAGTAGTTTCCATCTCTCTAACATCCCACAATTGAACGCACAGACACACAAAGACAGACAAACACAAACAGGGACAGACAGACAGACGGACAGACAGACAAACGCAAATGAGCTAACAATTCATATTCATATTCAAATGGAGTGGCATGAGACCTTAGACTAAAAACAAAAATATATATACCTGTCAAAATATATACACACATTCGCTGCATGAAAAGTATTGAAGGGGCGTGCGTGGGCGTGTGTGTGGGTGTGCGTGAATGTGTGTGTGTGTGTGTGTGTGTACCAGTTAGACCAACACACGCTTAACGAAAACGGAGTACAAAAACATGAATAAACAGAACAAAAACAAAGCACAAACTGATAGGTACGAATATTTTAAAGTCCCGAACGAAAACAAATATGCATCGAGACTAAACTTTTGTAGCGGGTGTGAGCGAGGCAGCGGAGGCGGGTCTGTTTTAACTCACTCGCTAATACGCGCCGGAGGGATGTACACTCGCGCGAGGAGGGAGAAAAGTGAATGCAAATATTTTAAAAGCATCGTGTGACATATATATTTGCTGGGGGTACGATGGCGATATTAGTAGTAGTAGTAGTAGTAGTAGTAGTAGTAGTAGTAGTAGTAGTTAAGTTGGTAGATTGGTTAGTAGGTAGGATGGTAGATGGGTAGGGGGGTAGATGGGTAGCAAGAATGAAAAAATGAGAGGAAGAGAGGATAATAAGCAGGAAAGAAGGAAAGAAAGGAAGTGAGCGACAAAAAGAAAGATAGATAGAGATATGAAGGAAGGAAGAAAGGAGAGAAAGAAAGGAAAAGAAAGGAAGGAAGGGAGAGAGAGAAAGATAGATAGAGATATGAAGGAATGAAGGAAAGAGAGAAAGAAAGGAAAAGAAAGGAAGGAAGGAAGGGAGAGACAGAAAGACAGATAGATATGAAGGAAGGAGAGAAAGGAAGGATGGAAAAGAAAGAAATGACGGAAGGGAGAGACAGAAAGAAAGATAGAGAGATAGATATGAAGGAAGGAAGGAAGGAGAAAAAAGAAAAGAGGGAAAAGAAGGAAGGAAAAAGGAAGGAATGAAGGAAGATAAAAACGTATAAGTAGATAGGTAAGTAGGCAAACAGGAAGGTAGTATTAGTAGTAGTAGTAGTAGTAGTAGTAGCAGCAGCAGCAGCAGCAGCAGCAGCAGCAGTAGTAGTAGTAGTAGTAGTAGTAGTAGTAGTAGTGTCCGCAGTCAAACATAATCATTTTTTATCATTAATATTTCTATCATCACTATTATCATTACCAATATTGGCTTCAGCTTGCTCGGGTCATTAGCGGGCGTGAGTGAGTTGATTAAAGGGACTCAGCACGCACACCTAGGCGCGATAATTGCGCCCACAGGTACAGGTAAAGGTGAGGCCTCGGTGCGCGGGTATAGACTCTTTGTTGATTGATTTAATTTATTTTATATTGTTTATTTTACTTATTTTTTTCCAATTAATTTATTTACTTATTTATTGTACTTATTTCTTCCTATTTCTTTCTTTATTTTATTTATTCATTCTACTTATTTATCTCTATTTATTTAGTTTGTTATATTCTACTGATTTTTTTCCCTTTTTTTTTTTTTTACCTAGGTTCAGACTCTTTGTTGATTTTCTATTTATTTTCTTATTTATTTATTTAGTTTGTCTATCTTTTATATATCTTATTTTGAAACCATTTACGTCTGTGTGTGTGTGTGTGTGTGTGTGTGTGTGTGTGTGTGTGTGTGTGTGTGTGTGTGTGTGTGTGTCGAGGAGACGGAGACAAAGACAGACAGACAGAAAATCGCAAACACATAAAATAAACAAACAAACAAAAAGAACGTGCACATACCAGGAAGGGCAAAAAACGAGGGGAAAAAAGTGAAATGCAAAAAAAAAGATAAAGAGAGCGTAGCAAATATCATGAACATTTTACTTGAAACATTAAATTCATGGAAAGAGCTTTTAACATATCATTCGACATTTCTAAACATTCAGGGAGTCGTGCGTAGATAAGAAGAACAAGAACAAGAAGAACGAGAAAAAGAACAAGAAAAACAAGAACAAGACAAGAATAAGAAGATAAAAAAGATGAATATGAAGAAGGAGAAGAAGGAAAAGAAGAAGAAGAAGAAGACTAACAACAAAAACAACAGCAATAATAATATCAATACTAATAATAATAATAATAATAATAATAATAATAATAATAATAATAATAATAATAATAACAGCTAGCCGTGGGTGACTGAGTGGCGGTGAGTCGCTGGCTGGACACCGCGCCTCAAAACAAGAAATGGAAAGGTAACTCAATTTGTCTTCCCCGACGGTCAGTGGCGTGAAGGGAGGGACGGAGGGGGAAGCTGGAGGTAGACAGTGAGGGAGAGTAAAGGTGGAGGTAGACAGGGAGGGAAGGTGGAGAGGAAAGTAGGGCGACTGTGTAGAAAGGGACGGTGGAATGGAGAAAGGGAGGACGGGAGGGAGATAAGAGGAGGTAGACAGAGAGGGTAAACAGGAGGGAAGAAGGGACAGTAGAGAATGGGAAGGTGGAACGGAGAAAAGAATGATGGAAGTGGAACGGAGAAAAGAATGATGGGGGAGGAAAAGATGGAGAGGGACAGATATAAATAGTTAGATAGATAAACGAACATAAAAAGAGGGAGAAGGAGAGGAAGAGAGAGAGAGAGAAGATAAAAAACGATAGATAAGGACATATTGCAGGATAATAGGACTGAAGAATGTGGAGAGAAAAAGAGGAAAGGAAGTAGATGGAAGGTAGAGACGCTGGAACTTAAAATGGTAATGACGACAGTGATTGAATAGTGTTGATGGTAGTGATGGTGGTGATGGCAGTGATGATGGTAGTGCTGGAGATGAAAGTAGCAGATGTTAGAGCTATTGGTGTATCTATCCCCTTCAGTTTTTCGTAGTGGTAGTGGTGGTGGTGGTGGTGGTAGTGGTAGTGGTGGTGGTGGAGGTGGTGGTGAGCGTGGTAGCAGAAAACATATGCAAAAACTCAAAAGAATGCAAATAAAACCGAATACCAAAACGACCACAGAACAAAGAACAGGTTGGGGATACATGCATAGGAATAAAACGAAACATTGCACAGGAAGGAAGGAAAAGTGAAGGAAAAAGAAATACATACGAGGGAAAAATTTGTAAAAGGGTAAAAAATATGGAAGAAAAAACAAAGAAATAAACGAAATGGAATACGAAAAAAAAATAAAGGTGAAATGAGAAAAAATATATATATACACAAATTTGAAAAACGCTAAAAAGGGGAATAAAAGGAAAATAATGATAAAAAACGATGAGAAATAGAAAATAACAGAACGAAGAGAAAGAAATATACAAAATTCAATACGAAAAAAAATATCTAAGGTAAAAATGGGAAAAAAATATATATACACAAATCTGAAAAACGCTAAAACGGGAAACAAAAGGAAAATACGAATAAAAAAACGATGAAAAAAGAAAATAACAGAACAAAAACAAAGAAATATACGAAATGAAATACGAAAAAAAATATCTAAGGTGAAAATGGGAAAAAAATATATATACACAAATCTGAAAAACGCTAAGAAAGGGAAATAAAAGGAAAATAAGAATAAAAAAACGATGAGAAAAAGAAAATAAATGTAGAAAGACAATAAATAAAATGACATTAGTTAGGAAAAAAAAAGAAAAAAGCGGAAGAAGATAAAATAAAAAAAAATGAACAGAAAGGGAAAAAAATGCTTATACGAATAATTGATCAGCTCTTTCATATAATTCAGATATCTCCTAACTTCCTCTCTCTCTCTCTCTCTCTCTCTCTCTCTCTCTCTCTCTCTCTCTCTCTCTCTCACACACACACACACACATTAGGACAGGTAAAAAATTGCTCTTCTCTCAGCGTGACAGTCAACTTTCTCATCTTTCACCTACACTATATTTTTTCATCCCCTCCACTCTTCTTTCTTTCCACATCTTCATAATGCCCTGACTCCCTCCCTCCCTCTCTCACTCCCTCCCTCCCTCCTCCTCCTCGTGAGATTCATCAGCGCAAGAAATTGTTGCGATTGGCCAAAGAAGCGAGGTTGAGGAGCATGCATGGATGTGGTAAAGAAATGTAAAAGATTGAGTTAAGAATAATGCTACGGAATATGAGGAGGTAATGAAGGAGGAGAAGGACTAGAATGAAGAAGAAAGATGTGATAATAAACGGAGGAAAAAGGAAAACAGGACCACATATGAAGAGAGAGAAATAGGAGGAAAAAATAAAACTAGCAATATACAGTAAGAATGAGGAATGGAACTTAGATAGGGAAAGGAAGATCTATATAATGAGGAAAAGGAAAAATATGAACAACATTAAAGTCGAAAAGGAAGGGAGTGGTTTCCTGAAGATAATGGGAAGAGAAAAACATAAATAAATATGCCACAAGAATAACTAGGAAAAAAATAAGAAAAGAAAATGACGACGAAAAGAAGAAGGAAAGATAAAAAATGGTATACGGGAGAGGAGAAAATGACACCGTTGTAAAGAGCGTTTCTGAAGATAGCGAAAAATAACGAGAAAACAAACCTAAATTAAGTATACGGAAAGACGAAGAAGAGGAAGAAGAGAAGATGAGGGAGGAGGAAGAAAACAAAGGGACATCAGATGAACCGGAGCCTAATAGAGAGTGTTCCGGCTTTTAACGAGGCATCGGTGTCCCGTTCTGAAGGTTTTGAAGGGAGGAAAAGGAAGGACGGGATAATAGAGTTGAGATGGCTCCTCCTCCTCAATCTAACCAACCTCCTCCTCCTCCTCCTCCTCCTCGTCCTCCTCCTCCTCCTCCCTTAACGGCACTATTGGCAGGACAAAAAATGGAAGGAAAAATCAGGAAAACGTCATCGTGTTTATACTGTCGATAAAATAACTCTTAAAGGACTTATCCGGGACCCTAAAAAAAGAGGAAAAATATATGAAAAGAAAAAAATTAATAAATGATATGAAAAAAGGAGGAGGAGGAGGAAAATATAGAGATAGATGTTATAGTACACGGTAGATGAGAGAGAGAGAGAGAGAGAGAGAGAATAACTGATGGATGTTGAAATCGATAAACCTCAGCCGTCTTTCCTTTATCACTTTCGCTCCATCTCTCTCTCTCTCTCTCACTAATGAAACGTGGCGTCTCAAATACGTATAGTTTAATAGATTTACAAATTTACAAATATGAACATTGGAATACATATCTATCTCTCTATCTCTCTATCTCTTTAAATATCTATCTATCTATCTGTCACTATCTTTCTCTCATTCTTCCTTTCCTTCGTCTGCTTACCTCTTCAAACCATCAAGAACATAAGAATATCTATCTATCTATCAATCTACTCTTTTCTCTATCTCTCTTCTTTTTTATCTATCAATCACCTATTAGCTTTCATTCTTTCCCTTTATCCTTCTGCTTCCTTCCCTCTTCCCATTATTTTTTCCCTCAAATTAAAAGAGAAATAATTGCACCAAGAACGTCCTGGAAGAAAATTAACAACAACTTTCAAAGAGAATTCCACAAAATGTTGAAAAAGATGAAGCGTTTTCCTCTTGTCTTCTCTCTCTCTCTCTCTCTCTCTCTCTCTCTCTCTCTCTCAAACTTCTGAGAGGAAGAAAAAGAACATTTAGTGCAGCTCCCCACCCACCCCTACACACACACACACACACACACACACACACACACACTCAAGACTTCCCTAGCCAAAAGTTTTTTTCAGATTGCCGCTAAAAATTTCCATAATCGCTCAACAAAAAAATAAGTGGACTGCATATATTATTTATTTTCTTTATTCTTTGTTTTTTAACTTCGATTACATTATTTATTTATTTTCTGATCCTTATTCTTTGGCTTCGATTCTTTTTGTCTTTATTTTTCTTTTCTTTCTTGTTCTTCTCTTAACTCATTTTCCCTCCATTTCGATTAGTTTGTCTTTTTTTCCTTCTTTTTCCTCTTAATATTTTTCTCTAAGGCATTTTTTTCTATCACCAATAAACCAAAAAAAAAAAATAAAGTTAAACAATTTCGTCCCTATGAAAAACAAAATTACAGACGTCCGTTTTAATTAACACACCAAAATACACACACACACACACACACACACACACACACACACACACACACACACACACACACACACACACACACACACACACAGTCATTACGTTCAAGAGAGTAAAAGAAAAAAAGGAAAAAAATGATCCAAATGGAGTAATAAAAGAATGATTACTCCACGTGCTCGGAGGAGGAGGAGGAGGAGGAGGAGGAGGAGGAGGAAGAAGGTTAAGGAAGGAAGAAGCAAAAGCAATTACATGTCTCCCGTGACTGATGATATTGACTTGCTTTCCTCCTCCTCCTCCTCCTCCTCCTCCTCCTCCTCCTCCTTCTCCTCCTCCTCCTGCTCCTTCTTTCCACCTCAACTCTTAAACAACTGCAGGAAGAGATAATTGCAATCACAGAGGAGGAGGGAAAAGAAGATAACTTAGGAAAAGAGATAAGAATGTAAGTAGATAAGTAGGTAGGTTAAGTAAGTAGATTGGTAAGAGGGAAGAGATAATCAGGTAAGTAATTAAGGTAGAAAGGAAGAAAGGAAGGTGATTGGGTAAACAGATAGGTAGGTAAGGTAGTACGTAGGTCGTAAGGAAGGACGTAATTAAATAAGTAAGTAAATAAGTAGAAGTAGTAAGTAGCAGGGAAAGGAAAAATACTTAAAAATGAAGAAACTATAATGAAGGAAAACTCAGCAAGGTAAAAAAAAAAGTGATGAATGAAAGAATAAAAAAAGAAAACCAAACATTTGAATGGATTAGAAACAGCAAAAATCTAAACAGGGAAGAAGAAGAAGAGGAGGAGGAGGAGGAGGAGGAGGAGGAGGAGGAAATCAGAGGGGGGGAAATCGAAGATGGATGAGAAGCAGGAATAGGAGGAGGGAGAGGAAGAGAAAGGGGACGAAAGGGAGGAGGAGGAGGAGGAAGACGAAGAGGAGGAGGAGGAGGAGGAGGATGATTGACTAGTCCCAGACCCCCTACCTACTCGTTTAATAACTTAATTTAAACAGAGAGAGAGAGAGAGAGAGAGAGAGAGAGAGAGAGAGAGAGAGATATTGGATGTGGGAAAACCAACATACCAAAAACTCCCCCCCCCCACCCTCTCTCTCTCTCTCTCTCTCTCTCTCTCAGGGGTAACTTTGCATACATTTTTCTCTCCACGATGTTCAAAGATTCACGCGGAGGAAAGTTTCTCAAGTTTTTATCTCCTCCACAATATAATGATGCCGGAGTATTTTTTTTTTGAGAGAGAGAGAGAGAGAGAGAGAGAGAGAGAGAGAGAGAGAGAGAGAGAGAGAGAGAGAGAGAGAGCACACCCACCACAACTACTTAAAACCTCAATAATTACTGCGGCAAGAAGAAGAAGAAGAAGAAGAAGAACAACAACAACAACAACAACAACAACAGCTATAACAACAACAACAAAAAGAAAAAAAGAAAGAGGCAAAAGAAGAAGAGAAATAACAAGGACAGATAAGCGTGCATGTTAGTGTGTGTTCGTGTGTGTGTGTGTGCAAAGGTCAGTCAGTGCGTTGGTGGTCATGTGGGCGGGGATCAGGTCAGAGGTCAAGGGTGCTGAGACACATGGCTTTACAGAGGTCAGGGGAGGTCAACAGATGGCTTTCTAATGGATGGGTCAACTTTCCCCGCTAAAAGCACGCCTATTTACTCCTGCTTCCTCCTGTCTGCCTTACTTCCTTCCTTTCTTGATCTCTCTCTCTCTCTCTCTCTCATTTCATCTATTCTTCCTTTCCTTTGTTGCATTTTTGTATACTTTATCTTTTCAGCTTTTCAGTTTTTCCTCCTTACAAACTTTTCTTTATTTTTGCTTATTATTCTCTTTTTTTCAAGCTTCTTTTTTTGCCTGTCCTTCTTACTCGCTTACTTTCTTGAGGTCTCTTTTATTCATTTTTCCTTTCTTTTATTTGTCTTCTTTATTCCTTTCATTCTTTCTAACATTTCATCCATCCTTCCTCGCCATTGTTTTCTTTGTCCTTTTCATTCTTTCTTTTCTTCTTTTCATTCTCTGTTCCCTAAAAACTTCTTTCCATTTTTCTTCGTTTATCATTATCTTTCCATTAACCTGCTCTCCTTACATCCTTCCTTAATCCTTTTCTTTCTTTATGTATTCTTCATATTTTCTTTCATTCGTTTTACTTTCTTCTTTACTT
Organism: Eriocheir sinensis; assembly: GCF_024679095.1. Taxonomy (NCBI): domain Eukaryota; kingdom Metazoa; phylum Arthropoda; class Malacostraca; order Decapoda; family Varunidae; genus Eriocheir; species Eriocheir sinensis. The sequence goes on from NC_066544.1 coordinate 14,149,529, forward strand.
TCTTTCTTAATTATTTCATTTATTCCAATCAGTGTCAATCAGTCAGTCAGTCACTCAGTTAGTCAATCAATCAATCAGTCAGTCAGTCAACCAATCTGTCAGTCAACCAATCAATCACCCACTCTTTCATCTAACCAACAGAGCCAGAGAAGCAAACAGCAGAAGCTCATGATTGATAAGATATAAAAATGAAAAGTTCCGGCTCATTAAACTGAATCCCCAAAGTCATTTTTCACTGGATGTCAAAACTCTTAAAAATTGTTTCATATCACGGTAGGAAATCAATCTATCTATCTATCTATCTATCTATCTATCTATCTGTCTGTATGTTTGTCTATCTAGCTAACTACATGTCCTTAATCCTGTGTTTACTATCGATCAATTAACTTCTCTATTAATCTATCTCTCTATTTTTCTATATATTCATTTATCTATTTACCATCATTACCATCTATATATCCATCAGTCAATCTCTATCTATCTTACTATCTGTTCCTTGTCTGTCTGTATGTATTTGTCTGTCAACTTTTCTATCTATCTATTCATTTTTTCATCCACATATCTCATTTTTTATCCTATCTACATCTATTTGCCCAACCTTCAGTATCTCTCTACTTTTCTATCTATATATACTTACCTATACCTCTATCTATTTACTTTATCTAACTATCTCTTCACCTATTCATCACTCTATTAATCAATCTATCTATTTACCTGTCCATCAAACTACCTGTGAACTTGTATACCTGTCTTTCAACCTATACAAGTGCTTATCTATTGTCACTTTTACTAATACAACCTCGATACACCTTTGTTATCCTCTCCTTTGTTTCCCTTCTCATCGCTTCTCTTATCCTCCTCCTTCCCGCCCACCTCCCAAATCACTTCACCTTTCATAAGCCTCTTCTCAGCCCCCCGCCCGGACCCTTGAGGCAGACACGGCAAAATGCATTCGAATCCACATTTTTCTTGTGGAAGACAATCTAATCCTCCTTTTGTGGGATCTCGAGGCTCTAGTGTTTTAATTAGCGAATCCATTGGCCTGAGAGTGAAAGGGGGTTGAGGGAAGAGGGAGAGGGGGGGTAGAGAGAGAGAGAGAGAGAGAGAGAGAGAGAGAGAGAGAGAGAGAGAGAGAGAGACTTATGATGACTCTTTTATGACACATCTTTCTCACAACTTTATCATCTTGCAATGCTGTCTCCGCCTCTTCCTCTTCCTCTTCCTCTTCCTCCTCCTCTCTCTCTCTCTCTCTCTCTCTCTCTCTCTCTCTCTCTCTCTCTCTCTCTCTCTCTTATTCTCATTTCTCTGATTACCAAGATTTTTATTCCTCTCATTTTCTCTTTTATATTTTTCTTCATCAAGGTGTTTTTTTCTTCTTCTTTTTATGTTGTTTTTTATTAGTTATGAAATCTCTCTCTCTCTCTCTCTCTCTCTCTCTCTCTCTCTCTCTCTCAAATACCTAGGCGGTGACGTTGACAAAATTACGATGACGGGCGAGCCTCGACAGGACACCCAAAAAGAGAATGAAAGAATTTTGCCTTATAAGCCGAATATCCTGAGGAGGAGTAGGAGGAGGAGGAGGAGGAGGAGGAGGAGGAGGAGGAGGAGGAGGACGAGGAGGAGGAGGAGGAGGCAGGTTAGTGATGGGAGATATGAATGGGTTTAGGAAAGAATAAAGGAAATGGGAAGAAGGAAGATTTTAATAAGGATAGTCAGATAGAAGGAAGGAAAGAAGGAAGGAAGGAAGGAAGGAAGGGTTTACGGCCGCATGACCTCTAAAGAAAGAAGAGAAAGGGGGAGCAAAAATGGAATGGCTTTGGAGAGGATAAGAAATGAGAAAGACTAGATAACAGATTACAGAAGAGGAGGAGGAGGAGGAGGAGGAGGAGGAAGAGGAAGAAGAAGGACACTGATACCAGGAAAACTAACGGTAACTAAAAAAAGGACCGAAGAAGAAGAACAGGAAAAACAAGACGATAAGAAAAAAGAAGCACAAGAAGAAGAAGAAGAAAACGAAGACAAGAACCAAAAAAAAACAAGAAAAAAAAACGAAAACAAATAAAAATCAAGAAAGCGATAAAAACAATTAAACAACCCCAGAAGAAACATGTAAGAAATAAAGATACAATAAATAAAGGAAGTAAGAAAGAAAGAAAGGAAGGAGGAAAGAATGAGAGAAGGAACAGAGAAAGGAAGACAAAGAAGGGAAGAGGAAGAAGAAAGGGAAAAAAGGAAGGAAAGTAGGAGGGAAGGAAAGAAAGAAAGTGAAAGTGAAAGGAAGAAAAGAGGAGAGAATGAGAGAACGAACAAAGGAAGGAGGGAGGAAAGAATGGGAGAAGGAACAAAGGAAGGAAGAGAAAGAAGGGAAGAGGAAGAAGGGGAAATAAGGAAGGAAGGTAGGAGGGAAAGAAATAAAGAAAGTGAAAGAAAGAAAAGAGAAGAGAATGAGAGAACGAACAAAGGAAGGAGGGAGGAAAAAATGGGAGAAGGAACAAAGGAAGGAAGAGGAAGAAGTGGAAAAAAGAAGGAAAAGTAGGAGGGAAGACAAGAAAGAAAGTGAAAGAAAGAAAAGAGGAGAGAATAAGAAAACGAACAAAGAAAGGAAGGAAGGAAGGAGGAAAGAGAAGGGAAGACGAAGAAAGGAAGAAGGTGAATAAAGGAATAAAGAGAAGGGAGGAGAGATAGAGAGAAGGGGAGAGAAGAATAAGAAACGCCAAAATCTCTCCTTCCCAGTCACGCGTAAACACCACTTTCTCAATGGCACACAAACACCATTATTATCTCTCTCTCTCTCTCTCTGCTGACACCCTTCCCCTTTGAAATTCATGTTTCTGTATCACCCAAATTGGTTTAGTCTCCCTCTCCTTTCTCTCTCTCTCTCTCTCTCTCTCTTCCATTTTCCTTCCCCTCACCTTACTTTCTTTGTTTATTCATTCCTTAAGCGTTCCCCCTCACTCCCTCTGCATATTATCCTCCTCCTCCTCCTCCTCCTCCTCCTCCTCCTCCTCCTCCTCCTCCTCCTCCTCCTCCTCCTCCTCCTCCTCCTCCTCCTCTTCTTCTTCCTCTTCCTCCTCCTCCTCCTCCTCCTCCTCTCCTCACTCAGTCCAATCCCTTCACTCCCTCTACATGGTATCTTCTTCTTCCTCCTCCTCCTCCTCCTCCTCCGGGATTCTTCCGAGAATCAACGCCTTCACAGGCTTCCACAGAAAGGCGTCGAACATCAACAACAGATTGAAGCACCTCTGCCAGGACGAGGAAGTTTCGTTCGCAAGTCAGTGGAATCATTTTTATGATATCCCCGACCTTTTCCGTCCTGACGGTCTTCACCTCAATGCGATTGGATCAGCACGGCTTGGTAGGTTGCTGAACGAGGAGGTACTTTGTACTCAAAAACCTGAGCGCGGGAGGGCACCAAAGTATCGTAAACAACCAACCAGTAGGGACCGCTCATCACACACCAAGGCCCCCAACAGAAAACACAAGCAGACACCAGACTACTGTGCCTCGAAGCGTTGAAGTCAAGAAGGACATTTCTGTCCCATACACCAACGCGCGGAGCTTAATACCCAAACGGGATGAGCTACTTGCCTATGTTGACGTAGAAAGTCCGGACGTGATTGCCATCACCGAAACGTGGGCCACCTCTGACCACCTAATGACCGAATTCTCAATTCCGGGATACGAGAGCTTCTACAAAAACAGACTTCACAAGAAAGGAGGAGGTGTTATCTGTTACGTCAAGAACAAATACCCTGCCGTGGAAATAACCAAAGAAGACTCAGAGAAATATGACACTGTATATGTTGAACTGGAGACTAGCAAGCACAACAAAATAACAATTGGAACCGTTTACAGACCTCCAAAGCAACAAGCAGCGGACGACGAAGCGCTGTACGAGGAAATTCACACCATAACACAAAACAAACAGTCAGTCATTATCGGGGACTTTAACTGTTCCAACATTGACTGGACCACGATGATTGGAGATCGGGAGGGTAACAGATTGCTCGAAATGTTAGAGGACACTTTTCTTACTCAGATTGTCAGCCAACCGACGAGGGAAAATAACTTATTAGACCTAGTACTCGTGAGTGATTCAGATCTCACACGTGAATGTCAAGTCGGCGAAAAACTGGATGGTTGCGACCATCACCTAATTCGCCTAAAAATCAGAACAGACCATGAACTCACCGAAAACACGTCCAAGATTCCAGACTACAAAAAAGCCAATTTTAACTTCGCTCGTGAGCTGCTAACCCAGACAACTTGGGAACCCATGAACCTCACTCCGGTGGACGGCGCGTGGAACGGCTTTAAGAACAAACTCCTGGAGGTAGAGAGAACGACTGTTCCCATGAAGACAAGGAGAACAAATAATGCCACAAGCACACCATGGATGACTACCCAAGTTCGACGGGCGATTAATTTGAAGAAGAGAAAATACAACTTGCTAAAGGAAAACAGCACTGACGAGGCACGCGAACAGTACCATCAAAGCCTCAGAGCTTGCAGAACACTCATTCGCCAGAGTAAACGCGACTATGAAAAGCAAATTGCACGCGAAGCCAAGTCCAACCCGAAAAGTTCTTCACGTATATAAGAACCAAAAGAAGACAAAAGCAATATCGGTCCCCTAAAAGATGAAAGTGACGTACTAACACAGGACAGTAGACAAATGGTCGAAATCCTAAACAGGAACTTCGCGTCAGTGTTCACGGCCGAGAATACCCAGTCCGTACCCGAGAGCCCTTCCCCACCGATGGGAATCACTCCCCTAGAAATTGGTACAATCGACGAACGGGATGTGAAAAGTACCTAGACAAACTCGAGACAAACAAGTCTACCGGACCCGACGACTTGTCACCCAGGCTGCTCAAGGAACTCAAGCAGCAAATCCTCAAGCCACTCACCGCCATCTACAATCAGTCACTACAACAAAACAAAGTCCCGAAAGACTGGAAACAAGCGAACATAACACCGATCTACAAAAAGGGAGACAAAAGTGTGGCCCTAAACAACAGACCAATCAGCTTGACCTCAGTGGCGGGAAAAATCCTCGAGAAGATCATCAGAGACAAACTCGTTAGGTTCCTTGAAGACAACAACATCATTTCCGATGCTCAGCACGGTTTCAGGAACAAGCGCTCATGCTTAACCAATTTATTGGACTTCTTCCAAGGTATCTATGAAAACTGGGATAATCATATCCCCAGTGATGTTATATATCTAGACTTTCAGAAAGCCTTTGACAAAGTGCCACATGAAAGACTCCTCAAGAAACTTAAGTCGGCGGGATTAGGCGACGATCTGACAGCGTGGATCAAAGACTGGCTCACTGGAAGAAAACAACGAGTTGTACTCAACGGACAGGCCTCCGAGTGGCTCCCGGTCACAAGTGGAGTGCCACAGGGGTCAGTGCAGGACCCATACTTTTCATCATATATATCAACGACCTAGAACTAGGATTAAAATCCAATCTTTCAAAATTTGCCGACGACACAAAGGTGGGTGGGAAGGCCCTCACGACGGCAGACTGCGAAATTATCCAGAGAGACCTGGACCTGATCACTCGGTGGTCGGAAAATGGCAGATGTCCTTCACCACTACCACATGTAAAGTACTGCATAGCGGAGCCATAAACAGCAACCACATATACCACATGTGTGTAGAACCAATACATGTTGTGCAAGAGGAAATAGTCCTCGGTTTCACCATCAGCAGTGACTTGAAACAAACAAAACACTGCAAGTCCGCCTGTAAGAAAGCCAATACAATGCTTGGGTTCATATCGAGGAACTTTGAATACAAGACGCCGGGAGTTATGTTATCCTTGTATAATTCGCTGGTAAGGCCCCACCTGGAATACGCCGTGCAATTCTGGTCTCCTAATTACAGGAAAGACATTGAATTACTTGAGAGAGTACAGCGCCGCGCCACGAAGATGATACCATCACTGAGGACGAAACCCTATGAAGAACGACTCGAGCGACTCAACCTCTTCACGTTGGAAAAGAGACGACTGCGGGGAGACATGATACAAGTCTTTAAGTACCTGAACAAGCTCAGCAACGTTGATCACTCCAAACTCTTCACGCTACAAACTAACCTGAGAACAAGAAACAACGGAAAAACAATTCAAGCAAAGCGATGCAATACCGACATCGGCAGGAGTTATTTCTCAAATAGAGTTGTTCGCCACTGGAACAGCCTTCCTGCAGAAGTGGTTAGCGCAGAGACCATCAACTCCTTCAAGAAACGCATTGATCGCCACTTTGCTGCAACGGGTGTGAACTGAACGTTCCCAAGAGTAGGTACACAAGTGCTTTAATCCTTCCCTGCAAGCCACTCCTATGGCAAACGGATTGATTAAATCACTGAACGCAGGCAGCCTAGTAATGAGCCAACAGGCTTTCTGCTGCCTGCTAGTCCATGTTTCCATGTTTCCATGTTTCCTCCTCCTCCTCCTCCTCCTCCTCCTCCTCTTTCCTCTTTCCTACATAAATTCCATGCAGTTTTTCCATGCTGCATGGTTCTTTTTCCTTTCCTGTCAGCTTTGGCTGGAGGGATGGGGGGTGGGGAGGAGCCTTCGCCTTTGCTGTCCTTCATCTTCCACCTTTGATTAGATAGTTAGTGTAGCTTGTCACAAACAGCCTCGTAAGGACCAGCAGGTCTGCTGTTGTTTGTTCTACCTTTAGTGTTATCCTTTGTGTTCTCATCCTCCTCCCTCGGTGCGATATGGAGCCCTTTCTGGCGCATCGAGGCTTTTATGTACACGAGGCTCGCATGCTATTTGCTATACGTACACACACACACACACACACACACACACACACACACACACAGAGGGGGAAAATTGTGTATTCTTATTATTCTTTTTTTGGGGGGTCGTATTTTTTTATTATATCTTAAGTGGAAATAATAAAGATTTTAAAGGAGTGACTTGTTATCTCTCTCTCTCTCTCTCTCTCTCTCTCTCTCTCTCTCTCTCTCTCTCTCTCTCTCTCTCTCTCTCATATGTCAGATTCACTTCCCTTCAAAAAATCCAACCCTCACCTTTCCCAATCTCCTCCTTCCCCTCCCTCCCTTACCTCCCTCTCCCCTCTCCCCTCCCTCCCCACTCCCCATCCCTTCACTCCCAGCCGTACGTCCATTTCCTTGCGTTTCCTCTTACCTTTCCCTCTCCCTCCCACTCTCTCCCTCTCCCTTCCCTCCCACCTCACCTGAGTCTGCCTGCTTCCACCTGACGCAGCGGAAATGTATCAGAGGTTATTAGTTCGGTTTCGGGGCGGGGCGGGGAAGGCGGGGAAGGGTGGGGAAGAAGGGTGCATGGTGGGGCGGTGGAGAGCAAGGTGTAGGGGAAGGTGCGGGGAGTGGGGAGTGAGTAATGCGTGAGAGCTGGATAAGTAGATGAATGGAAGAGGATGAGAAGAGGAAAGGAAGAGGATGCAGTTGAGGTGTGATGTAGATGGAAGAGGACGAAGGAGTGATAGAATGAGGAGAAAGAGGAAAGGGAATGTTTTGGGGGTAGCTGATGTGTAATGGGGAAAGGAATGGGAAGGAGATAGGGAAATGCATTAAGCCGTAGAGGGAAGGGAAATAAAACAGGGGAGGGAAAGGAGAGGTGGATCTGGTGACTGGCGGAGGGAAGGGGAAGGAAAATGAGGGGAAGAAAATGCAGTTATGTGGAGATTAATGTGGAATGTGGAGGTGAGGACAAGGGTGGATGGTTTTATATGGCTTTAGGAGTAAGATCAAAACCACTCCTTTACTCCACCTCTAACAACTTATCTGCCCCCCAGGTGCAAGGCAAGGTGTTTACATGGTGTTAGGAGTAAGATCGATGGCACTCCTCTACTCCACCCCTCTAACAACTCCTCTCTCCCCCCTAGGCGCCATGTTCACGGCGGACCAGCGGGACGGGCCCACGGAGCTGGCCTTCAAGTACGCCGTGTACCGCATCAACAAGGACGCCACGCTGCTGCCCAACACCACGCTGGTCTACGATATCCAGTACGTGCCGCGCGATGACTCCTTCCACGCCTCCAAGAAAGGTGAGGACGCGGCGGGAAGGGAAGGGGGAATATTAGCATTTACCTTTCCCGACATTTTCCCCTCTGACAAATTCCCCTCTGAATATTTCTCCTTCTCCTTCCACCCCTCCAAGAAAGGTGAGGACGCGGCGGGAAGGGAAAGGGGAATATTAGCATTTACCTTTCCCGACATTTTCCCCTCTGACAAAGTCCCCTCTGAATATTTCTCCTTCTCCTTCCACCCCTCCAAGAAAGGTGAGGACGCGGCGGGAAGGGAAGGGGGAATATTAGCATTTACCTTTCCCGACATTTTCCCCTCTGACAAATTCCCCTCTGAATATTTCTCCTTCTCCTTCCACCCCTCCAAGAAAGGTGAGGACGCGGCGGGAAGGGAAGGGGGAATATTAGCATTTACCCCTCACGATATTTTCCCCTCTGACAAATTCCCCTCTGAATATTTCTCCTTCTCCTTCCACCCCTCCAAGAAAGGTGAGGACGCGGCGGGAAGGGAAGGGGGAATATTAGCATTTACCCCTCACGATATTTTCCCCTCTGACAAATTCCCCCTAGACATTTTCCCCTCTGGATATTTCTCCCTCTAGAAGTTTTCCCCTCTCCCCCATTTCCCAAATATAACAATAGGAGCGAAAATTTGTTTGTCTCAAGGAATCTTTATCTAATTTGGCAGGATAAGGTAGGGTAAGAGAAGGGGCAGATAGATAGAGATAAACAGTTTGACACAATAAGTATGTCTTTACGGGTACATAGATAAAAGACAGAATAGACAATACAGGAAAGAGATCCGTTTAGGGTTACAGAAAGACAGACAGACAAATGGGAGATCCAGCATAAAAGACAGTCATAGGAATCTCTATTCGAGTTAGACAAAAACAGATAAGGAGCAGATCAAGCAGAAGATAGAGAAAAGCACTATGGGTAGCTTTGAGCGTTACAGAAGTATAAACACTAAATACAGACCAAGCAAGACAGACAGTTTCTTTTAGTAGCATAACACGGAAAGACAGGCAGATGAAGAACGGGCCAAGCAATACAAAACAATAGTTAATTTGTTTTAGGATCACAGAAAGGCAAAAAAATGGAGTAAGAGATTGCAGCTAAAAATTGAAGGGCCTCATAACCGTTTTGGGAATCAGTAGAAGGTTAAAAATAGACGAAGGGGAGAAAAGAAAAAGGAAAAGACGATGGGAAAGAAATAGTAGGAAAACAAGGAACAAAATAAAAGGAGAAAGACAGAAGAGGTGACGAGGAATATAAAAGAACAGAAAGAGAAAGAGAGAGGATGGGAAAGACAGACAGATGAAGAACAGGACAAGAAATCCAGATCAAGATAGTTAATTTATTTTAGGATTACAGAAAACAAAGAATAAGATGCGAGAGATTGCAGCTAAAATTGAAGGGCCTCATAAACTGTTTTTGAGAATCTCATGAAGGCGAGGGAATGAATAATATATGACAATAATAAAAAAAATACAGACAGATGAAAAACAGACCAAGCAATCCAGAACAAGAAAGTTAGTTTGTTTTAGGATAACAGAAAGACAGAGAAAAAGGAGCGAGAGATTACAGATAAAACTTAAAGGCCTCAACCGTTTTCAGGAATCTCATGAAGGCGAGGGGATGAATAATATATGACATGATAATAAAAAATATATATATAACCGGAGGAAAGCGGTGCGCGGGCAAATCGAGGCATAAACACCGTAATGAAATCGAGGCAAATTTGCCTTCCCGCTAACTTCATCCAGAACGCAATTTCGTCCACTGGTTGGCGGGGAATGGCGGCGTGCGAGGCGGCGGGAGAATATTAAACACGATGGGAAAGTTAAAAGGGAAAAAACAGTGATGGATAAAATACTAATACTAATACAGATAAACTAAGTAGAAAAGCAGACATTAAAGAAAATTAAAAAAAGGAACATGGGAAAGTTAAAAGGGAAAAAACAGTGATGGATAAAATACTAATACTAATACAAATAAAAGAAAGTAGAAAAGCAGACATTAGAGAGAAAAAAAAGGGAACAGAAAATGAGACAGAGAATGAGACAAAAAATGGGATAGAAAAAAAATTGAAATGAAAAATGAGACAAGAAAAATTGAGAATGTAGAATAGAAATTGAGAAGGAAAAAAATCGAAGAAAAAAATTGTGTTGGGCGGCGGGAGAAAAGTAAACACGATGGGAAAGTTAAAAGGGAAAAAACAGTGATGGATAAAATACTAATACTAATACAAATAAAAGAAAGTAGAAAAGCAGACATTAGAGAGAGAAAAAAAGGGAACAGAAAATGAGACAGAGAAAATGAGACAAAAAATGGGATAGAAAAAAAATTGAAATGAAAAATGAGACAAGAAAAATTGAGAATGTAGAATAGAAATTGAAAAGGAAAAAAATCGAAGAAAAAAATTGTGTTGGGCGGCGGGAGAAAAGTAAACACGATAGGAAAGTTAAAAGGGAAAAAAACTAATACTGACACTGATACGAATAATAACAGAGATTACAGACATAACATAGAAAATACAAGGACACTAAACGGTTACAGAAAATGGGAAAAATACGAGAAAATGATACAAGAAAAATTGACACATAAAATAGAACAGAAAATGAGAGGAGAAATATGAAACAGAGAAGAAGAAAAAGAGAAAAGATCAGAAACGGAGAAGAAAAATGAAAAATGAGATAGAGAATAAAAAATACGACAAAGAAAACAGAAAATGAAACAAAAATAAAAGAAAACGAGAAAATAGAGTAAAACAGAAAACAAAAAATGACAAAAATAGACAAAAATAAAATAAGAAAAAAAATAGCGAAGACAGAAAGGAATACTCACAAAGATAACTAAGGCAAATCTAAGTTAGAGAGGTACGGAGGAAGAGAGAGAGAGAGACAGGTAAGCAGACAGGCAGGTGCGCGAGCAGGTAATATCACCAGGTAAAAGTCAAGTCCTCGGCCACGCACCTGCAGGCCTGGCAATCTCTCCCCTTCATACCTGAGTCTCGCCGCACACCTGAGAAAGACGAGGTGAAGATTACAGAGACGATGAGAGGGAGAAAGAGATGCTGAGAGGAAGAGAGAAAGACGATGAGGACAGAAAGGGAATAAGAGGAGAGAAGAGAGAGATGAATAAGAAAGATGGGGATAGAACAGACAAAGAACGTTATAAAGAGAGGATGGGAAGAGAAGAGAAAGGAAAAGACAATGGGAAAGGAGTAGAATAGGATAAAAAGGAACTTAATAAAGGGAGAATGAAAGAAAAGGTGAAGAGGAATGTTAATATTATATAAAAGAACAGGAAGAGAAGTAGAGAGGATGGGAAAGAAATAGAATAGAAAAAAAAAGGGGGGGAAAGAATGACGAGGTGAAGAAAACTATAAAAAGGTGATAAAATAGAGGAAGAAAGAGAAGGGAAAAAAATAAAATATGAAACAGGGGAAAAGAGACAAGAAGAAGAAGTAAAGAGGATTATAGAGGAGATTAGAGGAGTAAAGAAGACAGAAAGAAGATGGAAATAGAAAAGGAAAAAGAGGAGAGATATAAAGGAAAACAAATAAGAGGAAGAGAAAAATAGAAAAGATGGGGAAAGGAAAGACACAGAACGTTGAAAAGAGAAATGGGAAGAGAAGAGAAGAGAAAGGAAAAGACGATGGGAAAGAAAAATAATAGGAAAAAAGAGGAAAGAAAGATAAGGTAAAGAAGATTAAAAATACGAATAGGAATAAAAAAAAGAGAAATAAAGACGATATGAAAGAAAAAAAATAGAAAATTGACGTAGAGGAATATAAAAGAAAATAAATGCGAAGAAAATAGAAAGGGAGGGAGGAAATATAAAATAGGAAAATGTGAAAGAAAACTAGTAAAGAAAGAAAAAAAAATACTACGACAAAAAGGAAGGAAAAAGGAAAAGGAAAATGAGGGGTAGACAGGAAATGACGACCTCTCTACTTCCTCCTCCTCCTCCTCCTCCTCCTCCTCCGCGACCTCACTCCTTCCGATTACCTGCCAAACTTCTACCTGTCATTCCATACTTCCTCCTCCTCCTCCTCCTCCTCCTCCTCCTCCTCTTTACTTTATTTTTACTTTATCTTTACTTTATTCCTCTTTTCCCCTCTTTTTTTTTATCTTCCCATTCTTTTCTGTTTTTCACTTTCCTCTTCATTGTTCCTCTTTTCCCCTCTTCCTTATTTTTATCTTCCCTTTCCTTCCTGTCCTTCCCTTTCCTCTTCCATATCCACTTTTAACGATCTTTTTCTTTTTCTCTTTTCCTTCTCTCCTCTTCTCCCCTCTTCTTCCTTTTCTCCTTTTCCCCTCATTTTCCCTTTCATTTTACATATCCTTTTCTCTCCCATTTCCTCTTCCATAACCTTTTTCTCACCTTTCCTCTTTCCCTTCTCTCCCATTATTATTCTCCCCTCTCTCCCCTTCTTATCTCCCCTCTTCTCAGGCCGCGGTTCGATCACTCGCCTGTAATGTTGTTTGGGCACTGAAGGGCGTCTCTATTAATCTCCCCGTGACCTGCGAGGGGAGACGAGGGGAGAGGAGGGGAGAGGGGAGGAGGTTGAGGAGAGATGAGGGGAGTGGCTTAGAGGAGAGGGAAGGGAACGGCTCAGGAGAGGGTAAGGTGAGGGGAGATGAGGGGAAGAAGAGGGAGGAGGGGAGAGGGGAGGCTGAGGAGAGATGAGGGGAGAGGCTTAGAGGAGAGGGAAGGGAGCGGCTGAGGAGAGGATGAGGGAAGGGGAAACGGCTGGGAAGAGGATGAGGGGGGAGGTGTGGGGAGGGAAGGTGAGGGGAGAGAGAGGATGAGGGGAAAGGCTGAGGGAGGTGAGGGGAGAGGAGAGACTGAGGAGAGATGGTGAGGTGAAAGGGTATGAGGAGAGAGAGAGGGAAAGGGGAGAGAGGAGAGAGTGAGGGAAGAGGGAGAAGGGAGTGAGAGGGGAATGAGAGGGGAGCGATGCGTGAGTGAGGGTAGACAAGAGTAGATTATGGGATGAGTTTGCGGAGTGGAGTGGAGAAAGAGGGAGAGAGGGAAAGGGAGAAAAATGGAAGAAAAGAGAAAGGAGAAAAAATAAACAATGAATCGAAAAGAAAGAGAGAGATGGAGAGGGACAGAGATTATGGAAGAAAAGAGAAAGAAGAAGTAGAACAATTAAACAATGAATCGAAAAGAGAGAGAGAGAGAGAGAGAGAGAGAGAGAGAGAGAGAGAGAGAGAGAGAGAGAGAGAGAGAGAGAGAGAGAGAGAGAGAGAGAGAGAGAGAGAGAGAGAGAGAGAGAGAGAGAGATTATGCAAGAAAAGAAAGGGAAAGAAAAGATAAATATTGAATCGAGAGGAGAGAGTGACCAAAAATGAATGAGTAAATGACTAAAAAGAGGAAAAGAAGGAAAATGCCAATAAGAAAACGGAACATTATATTAACATAGCAACTTTCAACTTCCAAAAAATCGCCACAGGAAAAAATAAAGAAATGTAAAAAAAAAAAAAAAATGAAAACCCGATTAAACTCCTTCTCGACCTTTGGAAATTGTTGATGTGGGATGTGGAAGCGATTGAGAATACCTCCCCACCCCACCCCACCCCCACCTGGCCCTTTAAATCTGAGGCTTGAAAGGATGACACGTACGGGGAAGAGACGCCCCAGGGAAAGGAAATTTGGGGTAACTAGTGTGTACCTCAGGGGATATGTGTTCCAGGGTAGGGGTGAATACTCTCAGGGAGGGATGAAAATATAGGAGTGTGTATGTTTTTGAACGGTAAGATATGATAGTTGTGAAAGAGCTAGACACAGAAATGATAGATGGATACACTGATAACTAGATATATAGAGATAACCATAGAGACGAAGACAGATAGAGGTGGATAAATAGATAAGAAATAGGAGAAAGGGGATAGGAGAGAAATATAATTGGAAAAGGGGAAAAAGGACGAGGTGAAAATTATTAAGAGGTGAGAGGAGAGAAAGAGAAGGGAAAGAAATAAAATGGAAAACAGGGAAAAGAAAGACGAGATGATGAGTTTTATAAAGAAACGATAAAAAGAGAAGATAGAAAAAAGAATAGGGGTTGAATAGAAGTTGAAGGTAGATAGATAAGGAGCGAAAAACGAATAAAAACAGACACAGGAAGAAGGAAAATAAGACAGAAAAGGGAAGATGGAAACAATCACAAAGAAAAAATAGAAAAATGAAAAGAATAACATAAAAAAATAACATAACCACTTATCCTCACAGTAACATTAACGAGCAATACCAACACACACACACACACACACACACACACACACACACACACACACACACACGAGGCACCAGAGGGATTAATTGCACCACTCACACAGCCCCGAGATGTCTGTTTGTCTGTTTGTCTGTCAGGCGCTCGCTCTGTTTGTCTAGCCGTCTGTCTGTCTGTCTGTCTGTCTGTATGTATGTATGTACGTCTGTGTATCTTGTGTCTTGTATGTTAAGTGATTGGTGTGATGTATGTGTGTTTATCTGTGTGTTTGTTTGGGTATGTGTGTGTGTGTGTGTGTGTGTGTGTGTGTGTGTGTGTGTGTGTGTGTGTGTGTGTGTGTGTGTGTGTGTGTGTCAGTCTCTCTCTCTCTCTCTCTCTCTCTCTCTCTCTGATTACTTATCCTCCTATTGTCATCTCCCTCTTTTATCCTTTCGTTTTTCTCTGTCTTTTATCTCTTGTTCTTCTCCCCTCGGGTTGATATTCCTTTCCCAGATATTTTTTCTTCTTCTTTCGCTTTCTATTTCCTTTTTTCCTTCCTGGTTTTCTCCCTATCACGATTCTCTCTTTTTTTCTCATCTCCTTTTTATCGTTTTCTTCCATTGTCTTCCCCTTATTCCTCTCTTTTTTTGCCTCCTTAATTTTTTTTTCTATGATTCTTCTTTCCTTTTGGTTTCCCTTTATTCCATTTTCCATTATCTCCCCATCATTTTTTTTCTTTTGCCCTCGTCCTTTTAAATTTCATCCCCCTCAACTCTTTCCATCCCTTCCCGTCATCCTCTCCTCTTTCTTTCTCCTCTCTTGCATCTTCCACAGTTTCATTCCACTACTTAGCTCCCTTTATTCCACCAATTCTTTCCCCCTTCTGACCTTACTTACCCTTTTCTTCCCCTCAACTCTTTCCATCCCTTCCCGTCATCCTCTCCTCTTTTTTTTTTCTCCTCTCTTCTCTCACCAGTTTCACTTCACCAATTATTTCCCCTTCTGACCTTGCCTACCCTTATCTTCCCCTCCTTCCCCTCCCCTCTCTTGTTTTTTTTTTCTGCTCCTCTTCATTCTACACCTTTCCTTCATCCACTACTTTCTCCTCTCTGATTCTCCACTCTTCCTTATCTCCGTTTTTATCTTTCTTTATGTCCCTCTTTGTTTCTCCCTCTTGTTTTGCCTCCTCCTCCTCCTCCTCCTCCTCCTCATCTCTTTTACATCCGCTATTTTTTCCTCTCCCATTCTCCACACTTTTACCTACGTGGCATACCTTCCTTATCGCCTATTAACTTTGTTTTATCTCACTCCCTCTCTCTCTTTTCCCCTTTCTGCCTGCTTCCTTTCATTTATCGATCTTTCTCTCACTATTCCCAGCATGCCACACCTTCTCTAGTTCATTTTTTTCATATCTTTCCTTTATCTCTGTTTTCTCCACTCCTCTCTCACACTTTCCCCTTCTGCCTCCTCTCTTTCCTGTATACATCTCTCTCTCTCTCTCTCTCTCTCTCCTCACCTGCCTCCCCGTGTTCTCAGGTGAGCAATCAAACCCGCCAGGTAACAGCGGCGCCCCAGGTACGCCCGTCTCCCCGACCGTCTATTTTCGGCGCGCCAAGTTTTGACGGGAAAAGTTTAATGATCTTTATACTGGAAAGCGGGAAATAGTTTAATAATGATACCCACTAAAGAAGAAGAGGAAGAAAGGGAGGAAGAAGGAGGAGGAGGTGGTGGTGGTGGTGGGAGGAAGAGAAGAGCGGTAGGAAGAGGAAAAAAGAAAAAGATGAATATGAAAAACAAAAAAAAGGAAAGGAACAATGAAAAGGAGTAAGAGAAGAAGAAGAAGAAGAAGAAGAAGAAGAAGAAGAAGAAGAAGAAAGAGAAGAGAGAGAGAGAGAGAGAGAGAGAGAGAGAGAGAGAGAGAGAGAGAGAGAGAGAGAGAGAGAGAGAGAGAGAGAGAGAAGGCTTATTTATGGCGCCGCGAAGGAAGGCCATTATGGGAAAGTGGAGGAGAAGGAAAGTGGAGAGAAAAGGAGAGAGAGAGAGAGAGAGAGAGAGAGAGAGAGAGAGAGAGAGAGAGAGAGAGAGAGAGAGAGAGAGAGAGAGAGAGAGAGCAAAGGCGATACTGCAAGATAATGTTAAAGGAAGACGAGGTGAAGCTGGTCAGGGAAGAAGAAGAAGAAGAAGAAGAAAAAGAAAAAAAGACGAACACGAACAAAAACACGAAAACGATTAAAACGAAAAAGAAGGAAAAACAAAAATAAAGATAAAAAATAAAAAAAAACGAAGAAGGTGCAGAAGGCGAGGCCGAAGGAGGAGGAGGGAAAGGGATACAGGTAAGGGTGATAAGGCCGTGAAGGTGCCATCCATACACGTGCCCGGACAGCTGGTGCAGGTTAAAGGGGTGACTCGTGTGTTCCTTAAGGCAGGGGAGAGGAAGGGAGGAGCAGGGGCGAGAGGAGGCGGAGCAAGGTAGGGGTAACTTTAAGGAAATGGGGAGAGAGATGCTGTTAAAGGAAGGGGATAGGGAGAGAACGGTAAGAGAGAGAGAAGGGAGGAGAAAGGGAGGAAGGGAAGGATTGATATTAAGAAGAGTTAAGAAGGGAGAAAGGGGAAGGGAGGAAACGGTAAAAGAGGGAGAGAAGGGAGGAGGAGTTAGAGATGAGTTTGAGAAGGAAGAAAGGGGAAGGGAGGAAACGGTAAAAGAGGGAGAGAAGGGAGGAGGAAGGGAGGAAGGGAAGGACTGATGTTAAGAAGAGTTAGGGAGATGAGTTTAACCCTTATAGTGAGGGAGCAGCCCGGGTGGCTTGGCTAGTAGACTGCCATGAGCCACACGGGCGGCTTTTCACACACCCTTTCTTTTGTTCCATCAGTGTGCGTTTATAATAATTATAAGAGTATATTTTTTAAAGGTAAACATCCTCAATAATTAAACTTCATCATTCGAAACCTTAAAGCTTGTTAGTAATGGATAGTCTGTAAAAGAATGAACTATGCATAAAGCTACTTTTGATGATGTCGGCACGAGCGAGATTAGGCTATTGGATATTATATTATTTTGAATTACCTCTCCAGTAGGAATGTACTTTGTCCTTTAGTCAGATGAACTTATAAACAAACACATTTTATCATTCTACAACAATTATAATAAACAAGGCAGCATAATTTATTTACAGAGAGAGAGAGAGAGAGAGAGAGAGAGAGAGAGAGAGAGAGAGAGAGAGAGAGAGAGAGAGAGATCCATTGTCTTCGTACGCAGCTGAAACTTCCCCGAGACGCCTCGCGGAGGGAAGGCGAGAAGAGCTTAAAAAAGGACAAAATGTCAGAGATAATATATTTTTCATTAGAAGCAGAAATTAATGAGAAAAATGGTATATGAAGGTTAAAATTATAATATGAAATCCTGTTTTTATGTAGCGTACTAAGTTTTAGAGCTTAAAAAAGAAGTAAAAAATATTGATAATATATTTTTAGGCAGTGAAAATTGTTAGAAGCAAAAATTAATAAGGAAAATTGCCTATGAAGTTTGATATTATATAATGTTCGGTTTTTATATAGCGTACCAATTTCCACAGCTTAAAAAGGACTAAAAACAATGATAATATATTTCTGAGCAGTGGAAATAATTAAGTTCAGAAATTAAAAAGTAAAGTTGCAAATAAATATTTAAATTATATGAAGATCATTTTTTTATTTACCGTACATAGTTTCAGAGGTTTAAAGTGATATATATATATATATATATATATATATATATATATATATATATATATATATATATATATATATATATATATATATATATATATATATATATATATATATATATATATATATATATATATATATATATATATATATATATAT
>NC_066544.1:14212652-14222652 GCF_024679095.1 Eriocheir sinensis
AATGGAATGCAATATATGGAGGTGGTCTTAAGGAGGATGTAGCGAAGAGGAAGAGGAGGAGGAGGAGGAGGAGGAGGAGGAGGAGGAGGAGAAGGAGGAAACTAAGTATGCAAATGGGAATGAGATTTATATTTTTATTTTTATTTTTTTTACTTTTTTATTCTCTTTCTCAATCTCGAAAAGGAGGAAGATAATACAGATAAGAGTGAGAAGCGACATGGATTCCTCCCTCCCCTCTCTCTCTCTCTCTCAATCCCAGGGCTCCACAGGGCTTGTCGGGAACAGCGCTGAGGGACATAACACCTGCGTAATTAGTATTCATTTACCTGCTTAACGAGGCTGAATCACCTTTGCAAAATTATCGTACCCATCGCCTTGCCTTTTCGTACTTTCTGACCGATAACTAAAGCAAAACAAACGAATAAATATCAGAAGTAAGAGTTTTATCGTTAACATTAATTTTTCATCGTTTTTTTGTGTTGGTACGAGAGTATGAGGGTTAAGAATGATGGATACTGTGTGGTGAGTACGATAATCTGTCAACACACACACACACACACACACACACACACACACACACACAAGCCCCCCGACATGCAGACATCTCCCATTTTCTCTCTACTTACATGTCCCATTTTCTGTTATTTTAAAGGGGGGGTATTTATAATTTAAAAACAAATTAAATCTTCGTACTCCTTATCTCTCTGCTCCTCATCCTCATGTGTGTGTGTGTGTGTGTGTGTGTGTGTGTGTGTGTGTGTGTGTCACAATAATTTCCCTCGCCCCGTCCAAAGCCCATAAACCAACCTCTCTGACACACACAGACACACACACACACACACACACACACACACACACACACACACACACACACACACATTCGGATTCACCTTCATTTCCGCCAGCCTGAGGGAAGCAACAGGAGGAGGAGGAGGAGGAGGAATAATATTAGGAGGTGGTAGGAAGTGAAAGGAAGGGAGTGGGAAAAAAAGAATGGGGAGGAGACGGTGTTGAAGGGATGATGGGAGAAGGGAGAGGAGGAGGAGGAGGAAGAGGCGTAAGATGAAAGAAAAGAAGGGGCAAAAAATGTTGGACATTACCCACCCACAAACTCGCCCACTCGCTAAAACCCCCAGACACCCATCCACTCGCTAACACACCCACAAAACTACCCACCCACTAACACACTCCTCTCTCCCTTCCCAACATGCAAAGAGGGGGATAAAGTCGTATTCTTAAATATTCCGTCGCTCAAGTACACATATTTGACAAGGCTTTCGCAGGAGTTGTGGGCATTTCCAGGGGTAGTTATATGACCCTGATGGTAGTTTGAGCCTTCTTCTGTACCATGAACCTAAAATACTACTCATAAGAACCCGATTGATCTCATATTTGGCCTTAGGTAATTGTTGATATGAGGGATGAAAGCGTTTAACAGTACCGACGAGTGACCAACCACAAACCAGCTAAACCCCACTAACCGACCCACTAACATCCTCCTCCCTCTCTCTCTCTCTCCTTCCAGCATGCGAGCAAATCTATTTCGGCGTGCAGGCAGTGTTCGGCCCCTCAGACCCGCTACTAGGCTCGCACATCCAGTCTATCTGCGACGCCCTGGACATCCCGCACCTGGAGGCTCGTCTGGACCTGGAGCCGGAGTTTAAGGAGTTTTCGATCAACCTCCACCCGAGCCACGAGGTCCTCAACAGAGCCTTCCAGGACGTCATGACCTTTCTGAACTGGACTGAAGTGGCTATTATCTACGAGGAGGACCTGGGTGAGTGGGTGAAGGGGATGGGATGGGACGGGGGACACAGAAGGGGGATAGGTTAAGGATAGAGTGGGGTAAGAATGGGTATGGTTGGACATGGGTTGAGATTGTGATGTTGAAGTTATGGGTTAAAGGGGGGGAGAGTGAGTAAAGAAAATGGTTAACACGAAAAATGGAGAAGGTAAAAGAGGAAAAAGAAGTAGAAGGAATAAAAGAGAGGAATGAAGAAAGTAAAAGGCATTAGAAAGGAAAAAAATAAACAGGAATATATGGAAGATGAAAAAAAGTTAACCAGTACAAAAGAGGAAGGAGACAGACAAACAGAGAAGAGAAATAGAAGATAGGTGGAGGAGAAAGGGAAGGAGAGGAGGGAGAGAGGGAAGCCTGGTGGACGAAGGGTGGAGTAGGGAGCAAAGTGGATGGGATGAGAGGATATAAGGTGGATCGGAGTGAGGGAAACGGTAGATCAGAGGAGGAGGAGGAGGAGGAGGAGAGGGATGAGATATAGAGGAAGGAGAGAGAGAGAGAGAGAGAGAGAGAGAGAGAGAGAGAGAGAGAGAGAGAGAGAGAGAGAGAGAGAGAGAGAGAGAGAGAGAGAGAGAGAGAGAGAGAGAGAGAGAGAGAGAGAGAGAGAGAGAGAGAGAGAGAGAGAGAGAGAGAGACGTAAAAGGTATGTAATATAATATCATCAAAATATTTCCTCCTCCTCCTCCTCCTCCTCCTCCTCCTCCTCCTCCTCTTCCTCCTCCTCCTCCTCCTCCTCCTCTTTTTCTTCTTGTTCTACTCGTTATAATTTTTTTTCTTATTCCTCCAAATCCTCTTTCTTCCTACTCCTCCTCCTCCATCCCTTCCTTACACTCTCTCCTCTCTCTTCTTCCTCTTTTTATCTCCTCCTCCTCCTCCTCCTCCTCCTCCTCCTGTTACATTGCATATTCCTCCCCATCTTCTCTTCCTTAATGTTTTCCTTTTCCTCCTCCTCCTTCTCCTCTTCCTCCTCCTCCTCCTTCTCTTCTATTCTATTCCTATAACCCCCTTCTTCCACCTCACCTTCCCTTCCCTTCCCTTCCTGCACCCCCTCAAACTTAACAGCTCCTCCCCTTCCCCTCCCCCCCAGGCCTCATCAAGCTTCAGGAGCTGGTCAAGTCGCCGCCGAGGGAGCACATGGAGTTCATGATCCGCCAGGGCACGCCGGAGAACTACCGCGACTTGCTGAAGGAGGTGAAGCAGAAGGAGATTTTCAACATCATCGTGGACACCAAACCAGAGAACATGAACCACTTCCTGCGTGGGGTGAGTACTGAGGGGGGGAGGGGGGGGGGTAAGGAGAAGGTAGGAGGAAAAGAAGGAAAAAAAGAATGACAGCTACCACAAGATTTAGGGGAACAAGAGCAATATGAATAAGTATGATGATGGTGGTGGTGGTAGTAGTAGTAGTAGTAGTAGTAGTAGTAGTAGTAGTAGTAGTAGTAGTAGTAGTAGTTGGTCTTTCTTTCTTCCTTCAGCTTTCTTCACCTCCATCTTCCTTCCTTCCTCCTTTCCTTCACTAACTCTCTTTTAGTAGTAGTAGTAGTAGTAGTAGTAGTAGTAGTAGTAGTAGTAGTAGTAGTAGTAGTTGGTCTTTCTTCCTTCCTTGAGCTTCCTTCACCTCCATCTTCCTTCCTTCCTCCTTTCCTTCACTAACTCTCTTTTTCCTTCCTTCCTTCCTTTTTCCTTTTCTGTACTATCTCCCTTCCTTGATTCCTTCTTCCCTTGATGCTTTCCTTTACAACTACACATCCTTTCCTTTCTTCATATCCTCCCCCTTCCCTTCACTCCTTCTCTCTCTCCCCCTTTCTTCCTTCCTTCCTTCCTTAGTACTATTCCTTACTCCCACCCTTTCTTCTAACCTTCAATTCTTTCTTTCATACCTTCCTCCTTTCCTAGTCTCCAACTCTTCCTTCCTTCCTTCCTTCCTTTCCTCCCCTCCATAATACACTCAGCTCCCCCATCATCCAGTATAGTTTCCCCTCACAAGTCTTCTATTTTTTTTCCCCCTTCTCAACCCCTTCACAGATTTACAGCCAATTACTTCCCCTTCGTTACTCACTCTTCCCCTCTCCGCCCCTCTTTCTCTTTCTCTCTCTTTCTCTCTCTTTCTCTTGGTTCTTCAACACATCCATCCCTATCATTTTTCTTTTCTATGTCCACCTTCCTTAAGTGTTGAAAAAAAATAAAGTGCTCTCTCTCTCTCTCTCTCTCTCTCTCTCTCTCTCTCTCTCTCTCACGCAATAAGATAAACTTCACGGTCTGTCAACGCTTGTGTATGGAGATAAGAAGAG
This sequence comes from Eriocheir sinensis, assembly GCF_024679095.1. NCBI lineage: Eukaryota > Metazoa > Arthropoda > Malacostraca > Decapoda > Varunidae > Eriocheir > Eriocheir sinensis. The sequence goes on from NC_066544.1 coordinate 14,216,742, forward strand.
GAGGAGGAGGAGGAGGAGGAGGAGGAGGAAGAGGACAGGTAATGCAGCAGACAGGTGTGTAGGAGACAGGTGCGAAGACAGGTAGGTCATCTCAGTGGAAAGGAAGGAGGGAATGGAGGAAAAGGAGAATAAAGGAGGGAGAGGAAAGGGAGAGATGAGAATTATGGGGAATGGTAAATGGGAATGAGGATGTAAACGGTGGGGGTGAGGGGGTAGTAGTAGTAGTAGTAGTAGTAGTAGTTATGGAAGTAGTAGTAGTAGTAGTAGTAGTAGTAGTAGTACGATAAGCAGAAATAGCAATAAAAAAAAAGTAAAATAATGAATAAAAAACAAGAAATAAACGATAGGAATAAAAGGAATAAGAAGACAAAAAACAAGAAAGCAAAACAGCAAGATAAAACAATTTGAGAAAGGAGAAAAAAACAAAACAAAAATAAAAAAAATAAAAAAACAGGCAGCCAAGCAAGATCTTCCTCAGTCCCCCCCAAAAAAACTCAAAAACAAAGAAATCAAAACAAAACAACTCTCTCTCTCTCTCTCTCTCTCTCTCTCTCTCTCTCTCTAATTGGTGCGGGAAGGATACGTGTTTTCAATTAATTAGACGTGAACAGGACGAGTATTTTCACAACCAATGAGACAGGAGAACGCGGCGTCGTCTTCTCTCTCGGCCAATTAAAGAAGACCAGGAGGAGGAGGAGGAGGATAGAAAAGACGAAAAATCAAAACAGGAAAAAGAACAAGGCCAAGAAAATTTACAGAGGGAAAAAAGTTTGAGGATGAAGAAGAGGAAAAGGTAGAGAAAGAGAAAGAGAAGGAAGAAGGAAGAGGAGGAAACAGGAAGGAAATGAAAAAAAGGGAAAGAGGGAAAGGCAGTAGAAGTAAAGTAAAGGAAAGAATGATGATAAAAAAGTAACAAGAGGAAAATAAACAAAGATAGAAGTTTGAATGGGAGGAAGAGAAGGAGGAGAAGAAGAAGAAGAAGAATGATAATAATACAAAGGAAAATAAAGGAAAAGACAAGCATGAAAAAAGAGTAAAGAAGGACAAGGAAAAAAACAAAGAAAGGGAAAGAAGGAGAAACAGACGAAAAGAAGGAAACAAAAAAGGGAAGGAAAGGGGAGAGAGAGAAGGAGGAAAAGGAAGAAAAAAGGAAAAGGAGGAGGAAGAGGAGGAAAAACGAGGAGAAAAAGGAAAAGGAGAAGGAAAAGGAGGAAAGGGAAGGAAAGAGAGAGAAGGGAAAGAAAGAAAAAAGTAGGAGGAGGAGGAAAATGAGGACAAGAAGATGAATGTTATGATCTTTGGCAATGGCGACGAAGACAAGTGTGATTGATTTCTTTGTTTACCGATGTCATAATTCCCAAACACACACACACACACACACACACACACACACACACACACACACACGAGCATATGCATAACTACGTATATTAATGCAAATGCGGAATTATTATATCCAATTATTGATGAAGGGAAGGCGAGGAGGATGAAGAGAAGGAGGAGGAGAAAGAGCGAGAATTATCGGAAGAAAACATGAAAGGGAAGGAACTGAGGGAGGTGAAGAGAAGAAGGAGGAGGAAATAGAAGAAGAAAGATGATAAAGGAAAACTGTCACAAGGAGAATTAAGGAAGAGGGGAAGAGGAAACTACGAAACAGCGAGGAAGAAGAAGTGTGTAGAAGATAGAGAAGGATAATAAAGAAAGGAAGAAGAGTGAGAGGGAAGAGTGAGAGGGTAAACTGAAGAGAAGAGAAAGACAGGTATGAATGTGAGAGAGTAAAGACGAAAGGAGAAACAGAGGAGAGAAAGGAAGATGGAAGCAATACTAAGGAAGAAGAAAAAGAGAATGAGCAAAGAAACGAAGGTGATGAGATGGGATAAAGAGGAAAGAGGAGACTGAACAGAGAGGAAAGGGCCGACTGAGAAAGAGAAGAAAGAGGAAAAAGGAGGAGAATGGGTAGGGAGAAGAGAGAAGAGGAAGATAGAGGTGACGGGAGAGAAGAAAGGGAGATTGAGTAGAGGTAGAGGTAGAGGAAAAGAAGAGGATATAGAGGTGGATGAGGATTGGTAGATGAAGGAGAGAGAAGGAAATAAAGGAAGATAATGAGAAAGGAAGGATGATCAGAGAAGAGAAAAGGAAAAAAGACAGAGGATAGAATATTGAAGAAGAAAATTAACCAAGGAGAAGGAAGAGAAAAAAGAGAAGGAAGAGAAGAGTGAAAGAAAGGAAGATTAAAGGAAGGGGAGAGAGGCAGCTTGCGGTAATGTTCGGAAGAGAGAAAAGGGGAAAAGAGGAGAGTGGTGATGGAAGAAAAGGAAGAAAGGAAGAGGAGAGGGAAAGGAACCGCGCGCCCCTACACCCTTTTGCACACACAAACACACACACACACACACACACACACACATACACACACACCAAGCCACTGATGATAATAATAAAAGGAATAAATGAAAAACAAAGTAAAGAAAAAATAAATAACGAAGAAGAAACAAAAGAAAGGAATAAGAGGCAAAGACGATAAAAGACAAAAAAATAAGAAAAAGATGCGAGAGAGGAAATGGAAAGAAGATGGAAGGCGAAAGATGACGAGGGAGAAAAAAACGAATAAAAGAGAAAATAAAGAAAGAGGATGAGAGGAAATAAAGTGAAGGGGAGGAAAGAGAGAGAGACAGAGAGAGAGAGAGAGAGAGAGAGAGAGAGAGAGAGAGAGAGAGAGAGAGAGAGAGAGAAGAGGGAAAGAGGAGAGAGAGAGAGAGAGAGAGAGAGAGAGAGAGAGAGAGAGAGAAGAGAGAGAGAGAGAGAACGAACACGGAAATTGAGGGAGAGAGAGGAGAGAGAGAGAGAGAGAGAGAGAGAGAGAGAGAGAGAGAGAGAGAGAGAGAGAGAGAGAGAGAGAGAGAGAGAGAGAGAGAGAGAGAGAGAGAGAGAGAGAGAGAGAGAGAGAGTAAATAATTAAAGGGAAAAAACACACAGAGGGGAGGAAAGAAAGAAGGAGAGATAAAAAGGAAGAACAGAAGGAAAATAATTTTATAACCTTTTTTTTCTATATTAAAAAGATGATGATGATGATGATAATAATGAAAAAGAAGAAAAAGAAGAACAGGAAAAAGAAGACTAAAAACAAGAAGAAAAAGAAAGAAAAAGAAAAAAGAAAAAGAAAATAAACAAATCAAAAAACAATAAATACAAAAACAAAATAAAAACAACAACAAGAAACAACCAAACAAACGAACAAACAAACAAAATCGCCTAAATTAAAGAAGCCACACAATTTTTCTTTCCACTTTAAAACAAAACAAAAACAATAATCCCGCGTTGATTTAGAGCATCACACACACACGAACACACAAACAGAGATAAAGACAAAGTTCCCAAGTGTCATTACCAAGTTTTTCTTTGTTTTTGTCTCGCGGTGGAGGAGGAGGAGGAGGAGGAGGAGGAGAAGGAGGAGGAGGAGGGGGAGAAATTAAAAGGTTGAGAAAAAAATGGCTGAAAAACAATGCGAAGAAGAAGAAGAAGAAGAAGAAAAAATGAAAAGAAGAAGAGGAAGAAGAAGAAGAAGAAGAAGAAGAAGAAGAAGAAGAAGAAGAAGAAGAAGAAGAAGAACAACAACAACAACAACAACAACAACAACAACAACACTAAATACTGAATATCTTTTTGGAAATCTCCCAAAATAATACGTTTTTTGTCTTGTAATATTAATGAACCAGCGAGGAAAAAAACAAATCGTAGGCCTAAGGAGAAATAATGTGACAGTAGTAGTAGTAGTAGTAGTAGTAGTAGTAGTAGTAGTAGTAGTAGTAGTAGTAGTAGTAGTAGTAGTAGTAGTAGTAGTAATCCTTTTTCCTTCATACCTTCCTTCCTTTCTCCTTTCCTTCACTCCTTTTTTCTCAATTCCTTTTTTCCTTCCTTCTTCCTTCCTTTCTTCATTTATTCATTCATTCAACATTATCTTCTTGTTAGTACTCTTTCTTCTGTCCCTTCCCCATCCCCCCTTCCCCACACCCCATCTTCCATCCCCTCCTCCCCCATCCCTAATCCTCTTTCCCCCTTCCCCCATCCCCCAACATACAAACACTATAACCCACTCCCCAACCCTTCCCCTTTCCTAATCCCCATCATAACAGCGCAGAGGAGGAGAAAAGCGTCCAGTGGGGTTAATGAGGAAGGGAAATGAGGGACGGAGAACACACACACACACACACACACACACACACACACACACACACACACACACACACACACACACACACACACACATAAAGACACTCAAACATACATACAAACAGACGCACACTCCAACACAAAGACATACGGGACACAGACCGAACTCCCGACATTAGTTACAGCGGAGTCAAAAGCCAGATAACCACAGAGAAGGGGCACAGAAAGAGGACCAAGGAGGAAAATTAAGTGGCAAAGTTGTGCGGCAGAGACAGAGACGTAGAGACAGAGAAAGGAAGACAGATGACGAAAAAAAAGATGAAAGAAGCAGTGGATCAAAACTGAATGGATGATAAAAGGAGGAACAAAGAGAGAGAGGAAGAAGAAGGAGGAGGTGATGGAAGAGGCGAAGGGAGGAATGCAAATGAAAGGAATATGTGGAGGAAAAGAAATAAGAATGAATGGAGAGAGAGAGAGAGAGAGAGAGAGAGAGAGAGAGAGAGAGAGAGAGAGAGAGAGAGAGAGAGAGAGAGAGAGAGTGAGAGAGAGAGAGAGAGAGAGAGAGAGAGAGAGAGAGAGAGAGAGAGAGAGAGAGAGAGAGAGAGAGAGAGAGAGAGAGAGAGAGAGAGAGAGAGAAAATGCCCCCCTAACTGACCTCAAACACACACACACACACACACACACACACACACACACACACACACACACACACACACACTAATTCTTCCTCACATCCCTTTTCTCTCTCTCTCTCTCTCTCTCTCTCTCTCTCTCTCTCTCTCTCTTGACATTAACCTTTCCCCTTCCACAAACTAAAACCACAACTCACTAACATTGGAATTTGTGGTTTTGCGATATTTTCTGTCCTTAGTAAATGCCACTTAATTTAGGACATTGATACAGTATGTCATGTTTGTAGTGGTTTGGAGGGGGGGGGGGGCAAAAGGGAGAAGGAGGGAGGAAGCAATATACGAGGGAGCACGATAACATGAAAGGGAGGATAAGGGAGGAGAGGAATGAAGGAGGGACAGAACGTGGGAGGAAATGTATGAGGGAGAGAAGGAGTGTGGGAGGGAAGGAATGGGAAATAAGTAATGTCGAAGGGAATGTACTGATAAAGAAGAGAATGACGGTTGGTTGGAACGAGGGAAGGAAAAAGAAAGAGGGAGGAAATTAATGAGGGAGAGAAGCGTGGGAGAACGAGGAAGGAAGGGAAGCAGCGTGGGAGGGAAGAAAGGAGTGAAGGAAATAAAAGATGGAGGTTTAAAAATGGAGTGGGAATGAATCAGGGAAGGAAGAAGCAAGGGAGGAAACGTACAAGGAGGGAAACGAAACAGGGAGAGAACGGAACAGGGAGGGAGGAACCAAACATTTCCCCTAAACATTAAAGAGTATAAATAAATGACATTAAAACACATACATACACACATACCTTCCTTCTTTCCTTCCTTCCTTCCTTCCTTCACCTTGCCTCACGTATCCCCAGAATCGCATCTCTTACCTGAGGAGAGAGAAAAGAATGCGAGTTAGAGAAATAATAAACAAACAAAAGAAAAATAAATGAAAAAACAAACAAAAGGAAAGAAGGAAGAAGGACAAATAAAATTAAAAGTGTGAAAGAGAGAGATGACGAGATAAAAATGAGATAGAAGGAAAGGAAGGCAGAGAAATTCAAGCGAGTTAGATGAATGAGAAACAAAGAAAAGAAAGGAGAAAAACAACAGAAAAAAGAAACAGGAGGAAA
>NC_066544.1:14225152-14227652 GCF_024679095.1 Eriocheir sinensis
AGATAGATAGATAGATAGATACATACATACATACATACATACATACATACAGAGATAAAGAAAGAAAAAACGAAGCCAGGAAAGGAAAATAAAAGTGTAGGAGAGAGAAAGAAAAGGTGAATAAAAAAGAGAAATAAAGAAAGGAAAAAGAAAGACAAAGAGAAATAGAGATAGATAGATATAGATAGATAAATAAATATAATTACATAGATAGATAGACAGAAAAATAGGATGAAAGAAAAAAAAGAAAAAAGGATGGAAGGAAAGAAAGATAGGAAGATATAGATAGATAGAGATATAGAGAGATAGAGAGATAGATAGATAGACAGATAAAGAAGAAAAAAAAGATAGAACAAGGGAAAGAAAAATAAACAAACACACAGAAAGGAGAGAGAAAAAAGAAAACGGAGAAAGAGCAAGAATGGGAAAAAAAAAGAAAAAAAGAAAACCAGACAGATAAAACCAGGAAAGACACGCGAGTCAAATAAACAAAGAGAAAGACAAACAAGAGAAGGGAAGAAGAGGAATAAAAGGAAACAGAGGAAGAAAGGAAGAAAAAGGTGGTTGCTGCTGCGATAAAGAAAGAAGAAAAAAGAAAAGAAAAAGAAAACGTTTAAGGAATGAAGGACAAACTCAATAAAAAAAAAAAAGTAAAAAGAATAGAATGAAGATGGAGATAAATTGAAAAGGAAGAGGAAGAGGAATGAAAAAAATAAACAAAAAAGGAATTAAAGATGGAAATAAACGGAGGAGGGAAAGGGAGGGGAGAAGGAAAGGAAGGAAGGAAAATTAAGAGAAATGGATAAAAAAAAGGACGAGAGATAAATTGAAGAGAAGCGAAATTTACTGAAGAGGAAAAACTACACAAGGGAGGGAAGAAAAAAAAAAGGAGGAAAAAAACAAAATAACTAACGTCGGGCAAGGAATGGAGGAGGAGGCGGAGGAGGAGGAGGAGGAGAAGGAGGAGGAGGAGGAGGAGGAGGAGGAGGAGGAGGAAAAAAAAGAAAGAGGGAAGAGACAAAGGAGGAGAGAATTGTGGGACAGTTAAATTTGGAAGAGAAAAAAAATGTCAAGAGAAAGAGAAACAAAGAGAGAGAGAGAAACGAAAGAGAGGAGAGAAAAAGGAAAGAAAGAAAGAGGAGGAGAGAGAGAGAGAGAGGATCATTTCAGAGAGAGAGAGAGAGAGAGAGAGAGAGAGATACGAAGGGTAGCAGAAAAGAGAGATAAAAGAAAGAGAAGCAAATAAAGAAAGAAAGAAATTGGTTAATATTGGGATGAAGCAAAATCAGAAAAAGAAAGAAAACGAAAGGTAATAAACGAAGGAAAGAAAGAAGAAAGAAAGAGAAGAGAGAAAGAACAAAAGAATAAAACGGTTAATATTGGAAGAAAAGAAAGATAAAAAAGAATAAAAGGAAACGAAGGAGAGTAAGAGAAAGAAAACTAAGAAAAAAGAAACAAGAGAAAGAGAGAACGGTTAATGACACAAGGAAAGAAAGAGAAAGAGAAAAAGAATAAAAGAAAACGAAGGAGGGAGGGAAGAAGGGAGGAAGAACACTCGAGAAGAGAGAGAGAGAGAGAGAGAGAGAGAGAGAGAGAGAGAGAGAGAGAGAGAGAGAGAGAGAGAGAGAGAGAGAGAGAGAGAGAGAGAGAGAGAGAGAGAGAGAGAGAGAGAGAGAGAGAGAGAGAGAGAGAGAGAGAGAGAGAGAGAGAGAGAGAGAGAGAGAGAGAGAAGTGGAGGGCGTAGGTAATGAAAATGAAAGGCAGGAGGAAAATGGAGAGAGAGAGAGAGAGAGAGAGAGAGAGAGAGAGAGAGAGAGAGAGAGAGAGAGAGAGAGAGAGAGAGAGAGAGAGAGAGAGAGAGAGAGAGAGAGAGAGAGAGAGAGAGAGAGAAGGAAGGAAAAAGGAAGGAATGTGTGAATACGGGGATGCATGAAGGAAGGAAGGAAGGAAGAAATAATAAAAGGAAGAAAAAAATAGGAAGGAAAGCAGAAAAGAAAAGAAAGAAGGAAGAAATAGAGGAAGAAAGGAAGGTAGAAAGAGGGGAAAAAAAGGATGAAAAAAATAAAGGAGAGAACACAAAGACATATAAAGGAATAGAAAGAAACGAAGAAAAAAAGACGAGATACTAAACTAAGGAGCGAAGAAACAAAGGAATGAAAGAAGAGAAGGAAGGAAGGAAGGAAAGAAAGAAAGAGAAAAAGACTGACCCAAGAAAAGAAGGAGTCGAAGAATTGATAAAACGAACGAATAAAAAAAAATACTGAAAGAAAGAGAAGAAGGAAGGAAGGAAGGAATAAAAGAAAGAAGGAAAGAAAGAAAGAAAAAGAAAGACCCAAGAAACGAAGGAACCGCAGAATTTATATATCGAACGAATGAAAGAAATACTGAAAGAAAGAGAAGAAGGAAGGAAGGAAGGAAGGAAGGAAGGAATAAAAGAAAGAAGGAAAGAAAGAAAGAGAAAAAGAAAGACCCAAGAAACGAAGGAACCGCAGAATTTATA
>NC_066544.1:14232652-14240152 GCF_024679095.1 Eriocheir sinensis
CGGTAAACTAAACTCGCTCTACACTGCCTGCATTAAGAGTGAACATACAAACAAACAGGATAGGTGCAGTGATTAGCGGGCGTTCTATTTACTTATTCTTCCTCTAAAGCTGCTTCCTTCACCGTAAATAAAAATCTACTGACTATGATTTTTTTTGAGTAATGGAAACAGGAAAACTGTGTATATTTTTGCGTTTTTAAGGGTATAGATTAATTTCTATATACTTTCTACACTGGCCACAAAAAATATATATATACAAACACACTTTCTACTGAGTATGCTGTGGATATTACTGCGTTTTTTAGTGTATATGTTATAAGTTGTGTCAAAAAAATATGGAATTCTTTAGCATAATCTTTACTTTCATTTATGGAGGTAGTTAGCATATATCGGACTTACTCCTTACTTTATTCTCCTAACCCTTTTCTCTCCCTCGTCTTACCATAAAACAAATAAACAGAATAACAAGTCAGACAGTATCCTTTCGTTAACCTCATTGCTTCGTGTTCCTCCCAGTTATTCAAGCCGCTAGAGGGACGGTGAAGCCTGAATGATCATGAATAGCGTGCGAGTTCATTGCCAGAAGGACCAGCAAGTGTTACGAAGGGCTGAGCTACATGTTTTAATTATGGCAACCGTTATTTTGCCGTGGTGACAAGTAGTGGTGGTGGATGTGGTGGTGGTATTAATAGTAGTAGTAGTAGTAGTAGTAGTAGTAGTAGTAGTAGTAGTAGTAGTAGTAGTAAAACGAAGAACAAGAAGTAAAAACAAGAACAAGAAGCACAAAAACAATAACAATAAGAATGAGAATTAACAAAAAGAACGAAAATTAGAACGAAAAGCATAGAATAGAACAGGAAAGAACTAGAACATATTTATCATCATTATCATCATTATTATTATCATTATTATCATCACTATCCTCATCATCATCAACGCACCTAACAATAACGCACCTTTCCCCTCTCCTCCCCAGATCCTGCAGCTCCAGATGAACGACTTCAAGTACCACTACCTCTTCACCACCTTCGTGAGTACCAACTAAGGAGCCTCGAGATGCGAAGCGGACACACAAAAACACATTATAATAGAAGCGAATAGGACATTTTTAGAAGACTCGGTTAGGCATGGATAAAGAAGAGGAGAGTATCTGGACACCTCTCCTCCCGAAATTGATCTCTCTTGGACACTTTTCTGAACTCTTTTTTTTATATATAAGGACAGTGGAGCAGGATTTTTTTTTCTATTATTTTTTTTTGCCCTTGAGCTGCTTCCTTTACAGTAAAATAAAAATGCTTGAGTTAAATGAAAAAAGAACAGTTGAAAAATATAAATGAGTTAAGTACACATATGCATAGAATTTAGTAAGCATAAAAAAAGATGAATAAAAAAATAAAAGACATACGAAGAAGTCAGCTTGATAATAGGAAAGAATTAAAACTGTCTGTCTGTCTGTCTGTCTGTCTGTCTGTCTTTATCGGTAGTATTCCAAGCTCTCCTTTAAATATCATCCATTACCAACTCAAAAATCAACAGCGGTATTTAAACTATATTTCACCTTTATATAATTCAACATATTTCGCTTCCAATTACTTTTCTTCCATCATATTTGCGACACACCATTACTCACAGAAAATTGATGTACTGGGTGTGGCCATTAACCCGTGGAAGTGATTAATAGAAGGCTTGTACCGGACGGGGCTTCACTAATTGCCTGATATTGTAGGAAGTGATGTCAAGGGAATGATCTAGGAAGGAGGGCTTGTAATGTGGGGGTTTATCTGTCCATTTATCCGTCTGTCACCTTGTAAGTCTGTCTCTCTGTCTTCCTTTATCCCTCCCCTTTTCCATGGTTCCTTATCTTCCTTATCTTTCTTTCCTTTTCTTTATCTGTCTATCTATCCGTTTGTCACCTTGTAAATCTTTATCTTCCTTTCCTTCTCTTTGTCTGTCTATCTATCCGTCTGTCACCTTGTAAATCTGTCTCTCTGTCTTTCTTTAACCCTCCCCTTTTCCATGGTTCCTTATCTTTCTTATCTTTCTTCTTTTTGTCTGTCTATCTATCCGTCTGTCACCTTGTAAATGTCTATCTGTCTTCTTTTATCTCTCCTCTCCTCCACAATCCCTGATCTTCCTTATCTTCCTTTCCTTTTCTTTATCTGTCTATCTATCCGTCTGTCACCTTGTAAATTTGTCTCTCTCTCTCTTCCTTTATCTCTCCTCTCCTCCACAATCCCTTATCTTCCTTTCCTTCACATTTCCTCATCTCTTCTCCACGTTTTACCACATCCTAACCTTCCTTTCCTTCCCTTCTCTCCTCCTCCCCTTCGTTCCCTCCCTCTTTCTTTCCTTCTCTTTATCTGTCTATCTATCCGTCTGTCACCTTGTAAATCTGTCCCTCACTTCCATTCTTTAATCTCCTCTTATTTCCCTTTGCCTCCCCTTTCTTCACTTCCTCCTTTCCTTCCCTCCCTTCCTTCTCTCCCTTCCTCTCCTTCACCTCACCTAGTCAGCCTCTAACCCTTTCTTTTTCTCCCTTCCTTCCTTCTCTCCCTCTCCCTTCCTCTCCTTCACCCCAGCTATCCAACCTCTAACCTACTTTTCAACCCTCATTTCCTTCTCTCCCTCTCCCTTCCTCTCCTTCTCCCCAGCTATCCAACCTCTAACATCCTTTTTCAACCCTCATTTCCTTCTCTCCCTCTCCCTTCCTCTCCCTCACCCCAGCTATCCAACCTCTAACATCCTTTTTCAACCCTCCTTTCCTTCTCTCCCGCCGCAGGACATCGAAACGTTTGACCTCGAGGACTTCAAATACAACTTCGTGAACATGACGGCCTTCAGACTGGTGGACTCGGAGCACTACCGCGTCAGGAGGGTGCTCAAGGACATGGAGAAATTTCAGCCCATTGGCCACAACATCCTGAACCAGAGCCGCGTCATACAGGTAAAGACAAGTGTAGTTACCTGTGAAATGGGGTGGCTTGTACAGGAGAATAGAATGGGTAAATGAAACTCCTTAGCCACAATATCCTGAACCAGAGCCGCGTCATACAGGTAAAGACAAGTGTAGTTACCTGTGAGAGGAGATGAAATAGACACAGGTGGATAGAGCGAGCAGGTGAAAAGCGTATTAGTCACCAATGCCTCATCATCCTGAAACAAACAATGTGAAGGAGAACCTACATATTTACACTAATCTCTATCTCTCATTCCCACCTTTCCCCTCACTCCCCCCACCCCCCCACCGCCACCAGGTCGAGCCCGCCCTAATCTACGACAGCGTGCACGTGTTCGCTTTGGGTCTGCAGGCGCTGGAGCGATCGACGACCCTCAAAGTGTCCAACCTCTCCTGCGACCACGAGCTGCCTTGGGGTGACGGCTCCTCGCTCTTCAACTACATCAATTCGGTGGGTGACGGGGTGGAAGGGAGGGGAGGGGAGGGGGGATGAGAGGGACAGGGATGGGGGAGGTAAGGAAGGGTTGGGAGGGTGTATTGCGGGTAAGGATGTTTGGAAGAAGTTGTGTATGTTTGTGTGTTTGTGTGAGGGAGTGCATGCTTGTATAGGGGTATGGAAGGGGGCTAAGAGAGGATTGGGATTAGTGGGGTGGGCGTTTGTGTGGAAGGGTGGAGAAAAAGAGGAGTGTTTAAATGTGGTTATGAGTGTGGAACTACTACCACTTCTATTACTACTACAACAACCACTAATACTACCAAACCCTACCACCACACACCACCACAACAGAAACAACCAACCTTCCTCACCACCACCACCAACAACAACACACACACACACACACACACACACACACCATCACCCCTTCCAACACGACTCTCCTATAGCAAGTCCATTATCCCGCTAACTCTCCTCGGCTCCACAGCACCCTTGTTCCTCCCCCTTGATGGCGTGTGAGCGGCGGCGATGATACGGAGGCGGCTCGTCGGCGGGTGGGTCCAGGGCGCTAATGTTACGATTATGGGCCAAAAAGGTGATTCCCGAGACTGACGAGGAAGGGCGGCACGTGGAAGGCGGAAGAGAGATAAAGAGAGAGGGAGAGAGAGAGAGGAAGAGGAAGGGAGATAAGAGTTAAAGAGAAGGGTTACAGGAAGGGGAGAGTGTAGGATAGAAGAGAGGTAGAAGAAAGGGGAAGAGAGATAGATGGATAGAGAAGGAAGGAGAGATAGATAGGGAGAGAAGAGGAAGAGGAAGGGAGATAAGAGCTATAGAGAAGGGTTACAGGAAGGGGAGAGTGTAGGATAAAAGAGAGGTAGAGAAGAAAGGGGTTTACAGGAAAGGGGAAGAGAGACAGATGGATAGAGAAGGAAGGAGAGATAGAGATACAAGTAGAGGAGAGGAGAAGGGAGATAAGGGCTATTGAGAAGGGGAAGTTGAGGTTGAATGGAAGAGAAGATGGAGAGAGAAGAAAGAAAAGAAGGGGAAATAAAGTCTGTAAAGTAGAAGGGTTAGAGGAAAAGGGAAGACCTGAATAGAGGAGAGGTGACAGATGAGAAGGAAAAAGAGAAGAGAATGGTTAGTGTGAAGAGAAAGGATAAAGAAGAGAATAAGGTGAGAGAAGAAGGAAGGAAAGCATTGGAGATAAGGGTTCGAGGAGAGGAAGAATGGGAGGAAGATGAGAGCTGGAGAGAACGAAGGAGAGAGAGAGAGAGGAAAAAGAGAAAGGGAAGGAAGGAAAAGGGATGAGAAGTAGATGAAGAATGGAAGGAAGGAGAGAGCTGGAGAAAACGAAGGAGAGAGAGAGAGAGAGAGGAAAAAGAGAAAGGGAAGGAAGGAAAAGGGATGAGAGGTAGATGAATGGGAGGAAGGAGAGAGCTGGAGAAAACGAAGGAGAGAGAGAGAGATGAAAACGAGAAGAGAGTAGGAGGTGAAAGGGAAGGGAGGGAAAGGGGAGAGAGGTAGAGGAAGAGTGGAAGGAAGAAGAGAGCTGAAGAGAAAGAAGGAGAGAGGAGAGAGGAAAACGAGAAGAAAGTAGGATGTAAAAGGGAAGGAAGGGAAAGGGGAGAGAGGTAGAGGAAGAATGGGAGGAAGGAGAGAGCTGGAGAAAACGAAGGAGAGAGAGAGAGGAAAACGAGAAGAAAGTAGGATGTAAAAGGGAAGGAAGGGAAAGGGGAGAGGGATGGAGGAGGAAAGAGAGGGGAAAGGAAGTGAATGCCGAGGAAAAAGTCTTCTGGGATTCATATTTGTTTAAAGTCGATATTGAGGGAGCGAGGAAAAGGATACTAGTAATAATAATAATAATAATAATAATAATAATAATAATAATAATAATAATAATAATAATAATAATAATAATAATAAAAACTTTAAGCTCACGTCACAAAGTTCAACAATTTTTCTTAACTTTTCCCTCAGCTCATATTTTTTGCGTGTTGTTCCTCGTTTTTTTTTTTTTCGTTTTTTTTTCTTTCATGCCGCCCACCTCCCCCTCCCTCCCCCCCTCCCCCCGCCTGAAATTACCCTCATAAACCTTGACAAAAATAACAGAAAATAATAAAAAATAACAAGAATGGAAGTGATGATAATGATAACAAAAAAATTACTACCCTCATTAAGATTAACAAAAATAATAACAACAAAAAATAAAGATAAGCAAAATCACTCCCATTAACCTAACAGAAATTAATAACAAATAACAAAAACAGCAAAACAAAATAAATAACAACAAAAAAATAAAAATAGAAATAACAGCAATAACAAAAAACAGAAATAACCAAAAAAATAACAAGAAAAAAAATTGCTCCCATAAAACTTACCAAAATAATAAACATCGTAAATAATAACAAAAAAAATAAAGAAAATAATAACAACAAGGAAAGACAATCCCCCTCATAAACCTTAAGACAAAAAAAAAACAATAACAAAAATAAAAACAAAATTACCCCCATAAACCTTCACCAACAAAAAATAAATACACTCATAAAAATAAACAACGTGATAACATCAGTAACAACAACAACATCGGAGGGGGCAGCCAAGCACGACCCTCTTATTAATATTCTGAAGGCGAGTTTCTCTGTGTCGTAACTTTTCCCTCGATATTAAAACCCACTTGAAGGGCACAATGGCGGAGGAGGGGCGGCGGGCGAGGGTGCGAAGAGATTAAGAAAGATAGATAAATAGATGAATAAATAGGTAAATAGATAGATAGATAGATAGATAGATAGATAGATAAATAGATAGATAGATAGATAGATAGTGAGTGAGTGAGTGTATGTGAGTGAGTGAGTGAGTGAGTGACTGACTGACTGACTGATTGAGGGAGTGAGGAAGGGAGAGAGATAGACATAGCTAGTTTGATAGGCTGATAGACAGATAGATAGATAGATAGATAGATAGACAGACAATGGAAGGCCGTTTGACAGATGGAGTGAATAAATTAAGTATACAAGAACACCCAAAGAGATAATACACGAATACACAAATATAAATTAACACAAATACACAGAGATGAACATAAGGTCACACACATACACTAGGGCACACATAAGCATACAGGAAAATACTACTAATAAGGATGCTATGTGTTGTGAGTGTAAGCAATGGTGTTGGTTTTTTTTTTTTCCTCATAAGTGGGTTTTTTTTTCTTTTAATGTTACTCTTCCACTTTTCCTCTTTTTTTCTGTTTTTTGTTTTGTTTTCTGGCGATCTTTTTTTTGTGTTCATTCTTTTCTTCCTCTGCCTCCACCTTCCTCTTCCTCCTCCCTTCCTCCTCAATCCTTCTATCTCCTTCTCTATCCAACTCTTCTTCTCTTTCTTTTCTGTTTTTGTTTTCTACCGTCCTTTCTTTCTGTTCTTTCTTCCTCTTCCTTCACCTTCCTCTTCTTCATACCTTCTTCCTCAATCCTTCTATCTCTTTCTCTATCCAACTCTTCCTTTCTTTCTTTCCTGTCTTTGTTTTCTGCCGCCCTTTTTCTGTCCTTTCTCCTTCCTTTTTCCTTCATCTTTCCTTTTTTATCCCTTCTCTATCTCTCCCTTTCCTCTTCTATTCAACTCTATTTCCCTACCTAACTATCTTCTCTTTGACCCTCCTCCCTCCTCTTCCTAATTGTATTCTCTCCCTCCATTACCTTCTCCTCCTCCTCCTCCTCCTCCTAATCTCCTCTTGTTTCCTCCTCCATTCAACCTTGTCTACCAACCTACTTACCTCCTTCCCTCTCCTCCAAATTGTTCTTCCTTTCCTCCCTCACTTTCCCTCCTCTTCACCACTCTCTTCTCTTTCCCTCCTTCTGATCCTTCTCTCCTTTTCTCTTCTATTCAACTATACATATCTACCTATCTATCTATCTTTCTTCTTTATCCTTCCTTCCTTCCTTCCTTTCTTCCTTTCTTCTTACCCTTATTGGATCACTTAATTTTCTTCCTGTGCTTTGGGTTCCTTTACTTTTTTTCTTCTCTTCCTACTAATATACTTTTTTTTTTATTTTTTTCTCATCTTCCTCCTCCTCATTTTGCTCCTACTCTTCTTCTTCCTCCTCCTCCTCAT